>NW_016820994.1:414186-440880 GCF_001698545.2 Rhinopithecus bieti | reverse complement strand
CATCCTCCCAAGTCTAACCCAGGAAGAAGTCGAATCCCTGAATAACAATAAGAAGTTCTGAAATTGAGGCAGTAATAGCCTACCAACCAAAAAATGTCCAGGACCAGATGATTCACAGCCAAATTCTACCAGAGGTACAAAGAGGAGCTTGTATCATTCCTTCTAAAACTATTCCAAACAATAGAAAAAGAGTGACTCCTTACTAAGTCATTTTATGAGGACAGCATCATCCTAATACCAAAGCCTGGCAGAGACAAACCAAAAAAGAAAATTTCAGGCCAATATCCCTGATGAACACTGATGTGAAAATCCTCAATAAAATACTGGCAAACCGAATCCAGCAGCACATCAAAAAGCATATCCACCATGATCAAGTTGGCTTCATCCATGGGACACAAGGCTGGTTCAACATATGCAAACTGATAAACGTAATCCATCACATAAACAGACCCAATGACAAAAACCACACGATTATCTCAATAGACGCAGAAAAGACCTTCAATAAAATTTAACACCCCTTCATGCTAAAACCTCTCAATAAACTAGGTATTGATAGAACATATCTCAAAATAATAAGAGCTATTTATGACAAACCCACAGCCAATATCATAATGAATAGGCAAAAGCTGGAAACATTCTCTTTGAACACTGGCACAAGGCAAGCATGCCCTCTCTCACCACTCCTATTCAACATAGTATTGGAAGTTTTGGCCAGAGCAATCAGACAAGAGAAAGAAATAAAGTGTGTTCAGATAGGAAGAGAGGAAGTCAAATTATCCGTTTGCAGATGACATGATTGTGTATTTGGAAAACCCCAACATCTCAGCCCAAAATCTCTTTAAGGTGATAAGTAACTTCAGCAAAGTCTCAGGATACAAAATCAATGTGGAAAAATCACAAGCATTTCTACACACCAATAATAGACAAACAGAGAGCCGAATCATGAGTGAACTCCCATTCACAGTTGCTTCAAAGAGAATAAAATACCTAGGAATACAACTTACAAGGGATGTGAAGGACCTCTTCAAGGAGAGAACTACAAACCACTGCTCAAGAAAATAAGAGAAGACACAAATGGAAAAACGTTCCATCCTGATGAATAGGAAGAATCAATATCATGAAAATGGCCATACTGCCCAAAGTTATTTATAGATTCAATGCTATTCCCATCAAGCTTCCATTGACTTTCTTCACATATTTAGAAAAAAAAAAAACTACTTTAAATTTCACATGGAACCAAAAAAGAGCCCACATGGCCAAGACAATCCTAAGCAAAATGAACAAAGCTGGAGGCATCACGCTGACTTCAAACTATACTACAAGGCTATAGTAACCAAAACAGCATAGTACTGGTACCAAAACAGATATATAGACCAATGGACAGAAAAGAGGCCTCAGAAATAACACCACACATCTACAACCATCTGATCTTTGACGAACCTAATACAAACAAGCATTAGGGAAATAATTCCCTATTTAATAAATGTTGTTAGGAAAACTGGCTAGCCATATGCAGAAAACTGAAACTGGACCCCTTCCTTACACCTTATATAAAAATTAAATCAAGATGGGTTAAAGACTTAAATATAAGACCCCAAACCATAAAAACCCTAGAAGAAAACCTAGGCAACACCATTCAAGACATAGGCATGGGCAAAGACTTCATGACTAAAACACCAAAAGCAATTGCAACAAAAGCCAAAATTGACAAATGGGATCTAATGAAAGAGCTTCTATACAGCGAAATAAACTACCATCATAGTGAACAGGCAACCTACAGAATGGGAGAAAATTTTTGCAATCTACCCATCTGACAAAGAGTTAATATCCAGAATCTACAAAGAACTTAAGCAAATTTACAAGAAAAAAACATCAAAAATTGTGTGAAGGATATGAACAGACAACTTCGCAGAAGACAACATTTATGCGAACAACAAACATGAAAAAGAGCTCATCATCACTGGTCACTAGAGAAATGCAAATCAAAACCATAATGAGATACCCTCTCATGCCAGTTAAAACTGGTGATCATTAAAAAGTCAGAAAACAACAGATACTGGAGAGGATGTGGAGAAATACGCTTTTACACTATTGGTGGGAGTGTAAATTAGTTCAATCACTGTGGAAGACAGTGTGGCGATTCCTCAAGGACCTAGAACCAGAAATGCCATTTGACCCAGCAATTCCATTACTGGTTATATACCCAAAGGATTATAAATCATTCTACTATAAAGACACATGCACATGTATGTTTATTCTAGCACTATTCACAATATCAAAGACTTGGAACCAATCCAAATGCCCATCAATGATAGACTGGATAAAGAAAATGTGGCACATATACACCATGGAATACTATGCAACCATAAAAAAGGATAAGTTTATGTCCTTTGTGGGGACATGGATACAGCTAGAAATCATCAGTCTCAGCAAACTAACACAGGAACAGAAAACCAAACACCGCATGTTCTCACTCATAAGTGGGAGTTGAACAATGAGAACACATGGATCCAGGGAGGAGAACATCACACACCAGGGCCTGTCGGGATGGGGGAGGGGTAGCATTAGGATAAATACTTAATGTAGATGATGGGTTGATGGGTGCAGCAAACCACCGTGGCACGTGTATACCTATGTAACAAACCTGCACACTCTACACATATATCCCAGAACTTAAAGTATAATAAAATATTAAAAAATAAAAAAGATCTAAATGCATCTTGTGATTCAGTTCTAATATGCTATGTAGATATCTCATACTCTTTTCTGAGAACAAGGAACACTATAAAAAGATTCCATTTACTTGCTCTTAGAAAATGGACTTAAAGTTTCAAAAGATAAATTACAATTTTTCCTGAATAGTTTATTGAATAGGGCACAAGAGGGGAAAAACTGTTAGACTGAAGGCTATTCAAACGTGCTCTAGATGTCTTACAAACTACAATAGAAAGGATTTGTAGGTTTAAGTGGATATTGCAGACAATGGGTGCCAAATTTTCCTGAGATTGCAAAACCTTTTTACGAACAAATCCTCAGGAACAGTCTTCTGCTCTGAAAGCCCAACCAGGAGCAGGACTTCTGGAACCTGGAGAAGGTGTTTCAATTGCCTCCTTTTCTAGGTGTCTCTAACTAAACCAACAACAACAAAAACCAAAAAAAAATTTCATCTATTTGCACATAAGTGATTGGGACAAGTCCTTTGGGTTTTAACTGCATCATCAGTAGACCCAGGGGCAAAAGTTCATCCCCCTTGTCTGAGGACCACAGCCGCTATTGCAAACTTAGTGATGTTTCTGCTGAGCTGGTTCTAGGCTCCCTGCTTGACCTCAGAGTTCCTCACACAATACAGACATTACTGAGGACACAGCACTTTTCAACCATCTGATTAACCTCTTATGAGATGCTATTACTCCCTACCTCTCACATGGGTTATTCCCCGCAACAAAACCTAAACCCTGTCACTCTCCTGCCCTACAAGAAGATGGGGAGCTGAACCTCAGGATTATCTTTTCTTAATTAGGGAACCCTCGGTAATTCGATCAGATTTAACAGAAACTCATGTTGAGAACCATGACCTCATAATCTTTGCTGGTGGATCATACCTCAAAATGTTAGTAGTGTAAGGTATCCAAGTCACAAGGCACCAAAATATGTTAATAGTGGCAAATAAGTACTGGCCTGCAGCAACCTTAGTTCTTGCCTCCTCAGAAGAAAGAATTCGACTTCAGGGCTTAAGATGGAAGGAGGGACTGAGGAAAGTTTAAGAGCAGGAGACAAAATTTATTAAAAAGCTTTAGAACAGGAATGAAAGGAAGGAAAGTACACTTGGAAGAGAGCCAAGTGGGCAACTTGAAAGACAAGTGCACCGTTTGAGCTTTTTGAATTGGGGTTTCATATGTTGGCATACTTCCGGGTCTTGCATCACTCCTACCAACTCCTAAGATCTTATTGCGAAGCTGCTAATCATCAGTTTCAGGTGTTTTGTATCCATTAGGAGACGGTCTTTCTCTAGTGCCAGCTGGTACCAATTATTTCTTTACAGAGACAGTTAACACTGCCTGACTGTCACTGGATGGTCACCTGACAATCCTGGAGTGTGTTGGGTGGTGGGGAGCCCTTTTATGCCCTGCTCATACCTGACTAGCTACTTACTGTAACAAAAACTGAATCTGGAGGTTATCGAGCAAGATATTCCATCACTAATCCAAGTGCTTCTTTAGAATACAGTCCTCTGAGGAAAAGGCATCCCAGGTGGCAGAATTTATTGCACCTACTGGAGTTTGTCAACTAGCCAAAGACCAGAGAATAGCCTTACATACAGATAGCAGGGGTACTCTAGAGTAATACGTGACTTTTAGGTGCTTTGGAAACAAAGAGGGTCTCTCACCTCCCTGGAACCTCCATCAAAAGTGGACAGCAAGTTAAGAGACATTTAGTTGTATTCCTACTTCCTAGAGAGGTCGCTGTTATAAAGGTTGAAGCCCAGGTAAAAAGATAGCATAGAAGTTAGGCAATGTAGCAGCAGGCCGTCATGCCGCTGGGCAAGTGGCTTTAGCCAAGATTATGATCCTCTCTAAACCTTCCAAGGATACATTTCTGACCAAGGGATTCAAAATGGCCATTATAAAATTACAACGCAACAAACATCAAAAACAGTGATTTACAAGAAGCACATCTGAAATAAAGTGACATAGGAAAGCTGGAAGTAAAGGGATGGAAATGCACACATGAGGCAAGTAATAACAAGGCTAATTGCTATATGATGAAGCAGAATAGAAGGCAAAAAATAAAATAGATTTTATAAGGATTAAAGAAAAACTGACTTTACTCATGGAGAGTCCTACCTTGTTTCAGGTTGTGGGATAATCTGCTGGAGTGTTTTTCTCAATGTCTGCTCCCCTGTTGGCTTTGGATTTACTGGCTTGACACTGGGTCTTCCCTTTGCCCTGCTCCCCAGAGAAAATCCACTTCTTGTGCTTCTCCTATCTTATCCCACTGTTATTTTTTCTTAACATTTGCTGCAAAAGCAGGGCAATGTTCTCTGATCTTCTGGTTAAGCCTCAGTTGTGGGCAATCCCTGAGCACCTGTCTCAAGGGGGTGTGGTCTTACCCTCCTGCAGACTTGTGCTGGGGTACTCTTCCTGCCTTTCTCTCGGGCCCTTTCCTCCATGCCCAGCTGCAATGAATTGCTTCCAGCTTCTTAAGGCTACAATTTTTTTATTGTGCTTCCTTCTGAAGATGAACGCTTTTATTTGAAAGGGGCGATGGGTCTCCAGAAGTTTCGCAGGGGCTAAAGCTAAAGTAAGCCGAACACCTGAGGGAAGTTACACCTGTGAGAGTTTGCAAACCTGTTCCTGTGGCTCCCAAGAAATTCACCCTCTTATGGCCCATATCCAGCCTTTAGGAATTCCTTAAAAGTTTCTATATGATCCTTCTTATGCACTTACATGGTGTTTGGTATTCTGCATCAGATAAGCAGCTGTCCTGGTCCTGTTTCTCTCTGTAGGCACTTGTCTCTCTCCAGGAACAATGCTGAAATTTACTAAGTCTTGTGCTCCCAGCAGACAGCAATAGTTAAGTTCTTCGATTATTTAGTGTTTCAGGAAAAGACATCACAAAGAACCACCCTTCCCAATATGCCTCAGCTAAAACTGCTGTCCACTCTTTGTCGTGACTGGCATAAGACTTTTGTGTTTACCTGAGACAAGGTCAAACACAGATCTTTTTTCCCCCTTTTGTTTGACCCTGTTGATAAGCCAGATATAGAGCCTTTCCCTTTCGAATGGGAATGAGTAGCTAAAGTTAGAACTGTTTGTTTCCCTGAAACCTGGTAGACATACAAATAAACACCTCTAGTTCAACAACGTGACTGAGACTTCCCATAATTGCAAAATGATCCCATCTGTAAATCACACCCAGCTGAAAGTTATCTACTGCTCCCTAAAAAGTCCAGAATGAAACCACGTTGCTGGGATACTCTAATCTTTGAATCCAAGGTGTTCATCTATTACAATAGTCTAAATATAATCATCTCCTTAACTGTCTGGTGCATTTTGTCTTCGACACTAGATTTCAGGTTAGTTATTTGCCCTGTGACCTCAGTTCTCTGAAAGTTCAAGAAAAGTTGCTTATTTACATTTTTTGAACTGTTTTCATACTGTAAGTGTGGGAAAAATACTGCTTTCTACTCTTTGTATCTCTGAGCTGAAACTGAGTCTTGATTCTCTTATTTACTACTTCCAGAATAAAGAGGGTGTTCCCTAGTATCTTGCAAAAGTGACCAATCAGGTGGTGGTGGTGGTGTTGTTGTTGGCAGTACTATTACGAACTAATGGATTTTAACATTTTAAGGTTTCCAATCTGTTACAGTCATTCTTTTAAAAATCATTATTTTCCCAGCTTTAGAGAGTGGGAGTCCCTTCAAATTGGTCTTTTAAATCTTTGACACAACTCAAGTAGTCTTTGATAGCTTCTTTGCTTTCTGCATAACAGGATGTTCTAGTCTTATTCTATGTTTTTCCCACACTAGATCTAGAATCAGCAATTCCTCTAGGAAGCCTTTCTTCATTTTAGTAGAAAATGGCATTTAAAGACTATAATCTGGCCTCTAGTAGTATTTTAACTCTGTTTGAGCAGAGTCTAGCTCTGTCACCAAGGCTGGAGTGCAGTGGTATAATCTTGGCTCACTACAACCTCCACCTCCCAGGTTTAAGCAATTCTCCTGCTTCAGCCTCCCAAGTAGCTTGGATTACAGCCATGATGCCCAGCTAATTTTATATTTTAGTAAAATGGGGTTTCACCATGTTGGTCAGGCTGGTCTCGAGCTCCTGACCTCAAGTGATCCACTTGCCTCGGCCTCCCAAAATGCTGGGATTACAGGCATAAGCCACCACACTGTCCCCATTTTAACTATATGAAAAAATAATTCATGTATTTTCTTAAAAATATGGAAATAATAATATTACTCATAGTATTGTATTAATGAAATGAAGTAAAGTATATAATCAAGACTTACTAAGGGCTAGCTTTTTCATTTGTTTAAAAAATATTTTTTGAGCACATGCTTTAAGCTAGACATGTTTTAGGCTCTGGGGATAGATGTAGTGGGTGGGGGAGGAGAAAGAAGTCAAAATCTTTGCCCACATGGCATTTACATTCTAGTGGAGGGAGGAAAATAATACACAAATAATAAAATAAATAGTATATCAGGCAATATGTGGTTTGAAGAAAACTAAAGCAATGAAGGGGCTAAGGGAGTGCTATTGTTATTTTTAGTAATACTATTGTTATATGACTAATAAGGAAGGAATGAATCAAATTTCCATATATATATCTATATATGTATCTATATATAGCTATATCACCCCAGGCAATATAGTTGGGAAGGTAAATCTAATTTATGGAAGCAAAAAATCTATTTTCAATGTTCTATAAGGCCTCCTTATTTAAATAGATTATAAATAAGTCATTGTGTAAGGCCTGCATATTATCCTCCTCCAAACCACATCCAGGTGTCCATTTCTCCAATGAACTTGGTTCATGTAATATCTTGTTTCTCCAATGAACTCAGTTCCTGATAATATCCAAAGATATTATTATTAATATCCAAAGATATGACCACAAACTGAGTTCATTGGAGAAATGGACAACTGCATTTTGTTGGTGTCTGGAGATGAGGCCCATGTGTGCTCTGCTCCCATGCTGGCAGATACACGAGGCACAGAGCATATCAACGAGCCTCCTCTGGATGTGTGATAGTACATATAAAATTCTATTATGATCCCTCCTTCCCAATAAAGGTGAAGTGGCCAATAGAAAGATCTATCCTTTTAAGAGGTAATAATCCCTCAGCTCTGCCTCCTCATTCCCACAGATGGGTCCTTAGAGACCCTCCAGCTCCTCTTGAAAACACTTTGAAGAGGACTATTGCACCTAAGTACAGGAAGTTTTCATTTTAATGTCTATTGACATATCACCAAAGAACCAAATAAAAACATTTTATTTGGCGATACTTTCTTAAGGCAACAACTATTTGTGAAAAACATTTAGGTGCCAGGAATGAATGACAGCCCCAACCACATTTCCAATGTATCTGCATAAGAAATAAGAACATTGCTGCCTGAATGCTATAAAGTATTTTTATGAAGCTCTAAATTCTGCTGGTGTATAGTAAACCAGGCACTAGAGACAAATTTCCAAGATTGCGTATATATCAATATAATAGACAGCCCAATCTATTTCTAGGGTAATCGTTGTATATATCTTAAAGATACATTTTTATTAAAAATGAGATTTATACTATATGAACAGCATTACAAAGTGACTGCCCAATGGTATGGCATCAACTTTTTTAGATTATTATTCAGAGTTGGTGCTGTAGATTAGTGTCTTCAGCATGCTATTGCTTTGGGTACCAGGTCACCCTAAAATCCCCAAAGTCTTGACGATTAGATTGTTAAATCTCTTAAAAATCTCCTTAGATGCTTTTGAAAATGGTAGAGACACATAAAGCCTGCACTAAGGATGTTCTGGGTTTAATCCTCTGCCTTACTTATTTGCCATGGCAAAACATGGCTCATATACCAAGAAATCAGAATCTATGGGTGACATTTCAGTCTCTGAAATGTGTGAAGCATGTGCCTGTTGTTTCCAACACGTATTCTTCTGCCCACTAGACTGTGGACTTCTCAAAGTTTGTGCTGTATCTTATTTATCTCTTTGTCCCTAATACTTGACTGGGACACCATAGTAGGGACATACCCAGAGCCTGGCATACAACATAGTAGGGATCAACAAGTAAACTGAATAAATGAATATTGGTTTCATTCATTTGAGCTCTTATTAAACTTCCTTTCTACAAATTCCACCCTTTCAACACATTTCCTGCTTCAAAGGATTTGAACTCTGGGTCTTACACCAGAGTCTCTGGATAGCTGAGGCAAAAACATGGAAGCTTGCACAGGAGGGGCACTCACATTTCACTCTGCAGACTGGAGAGTTCAAAGCATTGAGACTGGTTACTTGAATCTCTCCTGCACAAAACATGGTCTTTCTGACTGCCAAGATTTTGACCACGTTATTATCTCCACTAACATGCCCTTTCCCTCCATCCTCCAGGAAGTTTTCTCAGGTAGCATTTATCTTACAGATAAATTGTTGAGAGGCTGGAGTCAGATAAAAACACACTAGCAGATGCTTGGCACAGTAAACTTGAATTTCCTTCTTGCTGCCACAGACCATACTCCTTCTGCAACCTGAGGCACTGAATCTTGGCCTCACAGTTCAGCTCATGGGTAAATACTGTTGCATATTGACCAGGAATTTTCTCTTCCATGTCTCTCTGGTCTCCCCAACTGGGTCCTTAGAAGGTCATGCTTTATTTATCCCTTATGCATTAGCCAGCATTCTCCAGAGGAACAGAACTAGTAAGATATATATACTTATAAAAGGGAATTTATCAGGGAGAATTGGTTCACATGATTACAAGATGAAACCCCAGGATAGGTCATCTGCAAGCTGGGAAAAGCAAGAAGCCAGTAGCATGGCTCAACGTCCAAAAGCCTCAAAACCATGGAAGCTGACAGTGGAGCCATCAGTCTGAGGCCTAAGGCACAAGAACCCCCAGGAGGCTGCTGGTGTAAGACCCAGAGTCCAAAGGCCAAACTAACCTGGAATCTGATGTCCAAGGGTAGGAGGAGAGGAAGACCGGAGACTCTGCAAGCAACCTTGTCCCCCTTTTTCTGCCTGCTTTGTTCTTGTAGTGGCAGCTGATTGAATGGTGCCCACCCACAATGAGGGTGAGTCTTCCTCTCCCAGTCCACTGACTCAAATGTCAATCTCCTCTGGCACAACCTTTTCTGGGTATATACCAATACACATCCAGAAGCAATACTTTACTAGCCATCTGGCTATTTCTCAATTCAGTCAAGTTGATACCTAATATTAACCATCATACCTTGTGTTCATTCTAACATCTAGAACATAGTAAGACACCTGGGAGAAACTCAGTAAATGTTAGCTAGCCAGTTTTCTCCTCCGTTGGGCTCTCTTCTCTCCTTTTTTTGTGGTGCATGCTTTTGTGAGGGTTGTATTTTTGTCCTCATCTCATTGCCTTGCTTACTCTGTGACTCTGCCTTTCTTGGCCACAGCAAACTGGACCAAGAGTAGAACATTCACCCATGTTCATTATACATCTCCTGGGGATGTATAAATAAGAGATAACCCAGAAGTCTCTGGATAGCTGAGGAAAAAACATGAAAAATTGCCCAAGTGGGACACTCACATTTCACCCTGCAGACTGGAGAGTCAAAGCTGTTGTTACCCAATTTGCCAGTCTGTGTCTTTTAATTGGGGTATTTAGCCCATTTGCATTTAAGGTTAATATTGTTATGTGTGATTTGATCCTGTCATTATGATGCTAGCTGATTATTTTGCCCGTTAGTTGATACAGTTTCTTTATAATGTCAATGGTCTTTACAATTTGGTATGTTTTTGCAGTGCCTGGTACTAGTTGTTCCTCTCCATGTTTAGTGCTTACTTCAGGAGCTCTTGTAAGGCAGACCTGCTGGTGACAAAATCTCTCAGCATTTGCTTGTTTGTAAAGGATTTTATTTCTCCTTCACTTATGAAGCTTAGTTTGGCTGGATATGAAATTCTGGGTTGAAAATTTTTTTCTTTAAGAATGTTGAAGATTGGCCCCCACTCTCTTCTGGCATGTAGGGCTTCTGCCAAGAGATCTGCTGTTAATCTGATGGGCTTCCCTTTGTGGGTGACCCAACCTTTCTCTCTGGCTACCCTTAATATTTTTCCCTTCATTTCAACCTTGGTGAATCTGACGATTATGTCTTGGGGTTGCTCTT
This sequence comes from Rhinopithecus bieti, assembly GCF_001698545.2. Classification (NCBI taxonomy): domain Eukaryota; kingdom Metazoa; phylum Chordata; class Mammalia; order Primates; family Cercopithecidae; genus Rhinopithecus; species Rhinopithecus bieti. Next base: position 430,021 of record NW_016820994.1, on the reverse strand, counting down.
CTCAAGAAGTATCTTTGTGGTGTTCTCTGTATTTCCTGAATTTGAATGTTGGCCTGTCTTGATAGGTTGGGGAAGTTCTCCTGGATAATATGCTGAAGTGTGTTTTCCAGCTTGGTTCCATTCTCTCCCTCACTTTCAGGTAAACAAATCAAACATAGATTTGGTCTTTTCACATAGTCCCATGTTTCTTGGAGGCTTTGTTCATTTCTTTTCACTATTTTTCTCTAACCTTGTCTTCTTGCTTTATTTCATTAAGTTGATCTTCAATCTCTGATATCCTTTCTTCTGCTTGATCAATTCAGCTATTGATACTTGTGTATGTTTCATGAAGTTCTCATGCTGTGTTTTTCAGCTCCATCAGGTCATTAATGTTCTTCTCTAAACTGGTTATTCTAATTAGTAATTCCTCTAATCTTTTTTCAAAGTTCGTAGCTTTCTTGCATTGGGTTAGAAAAAGCTCTGTTATCTCGAAATAGTTTATTACTCACCTTCTGAAGCCTACTTCTGTCAATTCATCAAACTCATTCTCCATCCAGTTTTGTTTTCTTGCTGGGGAGGAGTTGTGATCCTTTGGAGGAGAAGAGGCATTCTGGTTTTTGAAATTTTCAGCCTTTTTGCACTGGTTTCTCCCCATCTTCGTGAATTTATCTACTTTTGGTCTTTGATGTTGGTGACCTTCGGATGGGGTCTCTGAATGGATGTCAAGACCCATTAGTGTGCTGTATTCAGGAGACCCATGTAACATGTAAAGACACACATAGGCTTAAAATAAAGGGATGGAGGAAGATTTACCAAGCAAAAGAAAAAAGAAAAAAAGAAAAAAAAAAGGGTTGCAATCCTAGTCTTTGATAAAACAGACTTTAAATCAACAGAGATCAGAAAGGACAAAGAAGGGCATTACATAACGGTAAAGGAACGAAGAAGGCTCAACTTATTCCTAAATATATATGCACCAATTCAGGGCACCCAGATTCATAAGCAAGTTTTTTGAACCTCAAGAGGGACTTAGACTTGCACCACAATATAGTGGGGGAACTTTAACACCCTACTACAATATTGGACAGGTCACGAGATAGAAATTAACAAGGATATCTAGACTTGAACAGCTTTGGAACAAGCAGACCTCAATAGAGCATCTACAGAATTCTCCATCCCAAATCACAGGGCAATATACATTTTTTCTGGCACCAACGTCACACTTTAGTTCTAAATGGACCACATAATTAGAAGTACAAAACGACTCCTCGCAAATTGCAAAATAATGGAAATCATAACAAACAGTTCTCGACCACGTGTAATCCCAATCAGGCGCTCAGGGATTAGAAAGTTCACTCAGAACTGCCACAAAACTACGTGGGGGGACTGGAAACCTGCCTCCTTGAAGATGATACTGGGTACATATGTAAATTAAGGTAGAAATAAGATGGTCTTTGAAACCAATGTAGAACAAAGGACCCACATGTCACCAATATCTGGGAAACTACGTAAAGGCAGTGTTTAGAGGGCATTCTGTAGCACGTAAATTCCACAAGAGAAAACGCCCGCTGGGAAAGATCTAAATTTGACACCGTAACATTCACATTACAAGAGGTAGAGAAGCAGAGAGCAAAACAAAATAAAAAGCTTAGCAGAAGGGCCAAGGATATCTAGACTCAGAGGAGAACTGGAAAGGTTAGGACATGTAAAACCTTCAAAGAAAATGACTGAATCCAGGAGATGGTTTTTTGAAAAGGATCAGGGGGGGGGGGCCTTTTTTAATAGATAGATCACTAGCCAACTTAATAAGAAGAAAAGAGGAGGAATCAAATAGATGCAGTAAAAATGATAAAGGGGATTATTCCAGCCAGGTGAATCCCCACAGAACAAAAAACTGACATCAGAGACATTTTTATAAGCACCCTCTATGCAAATTAAAACTGGAAAATTGGAAGAATGGATAAATCTAGGACACGATTCTTAAACCCTCCCCAGAGTAATCAGAAGAAGTCAGAATCCGGCGGAATAGACCGAATACAACGCGAGGTTCTGGAAAAGGTGAGGCGGGCAGAATTACTAGTGTCTTACCATTCTATGAGTTCCCGAGGACCCAGCACCGATTGATAGGCGCCGAATCTCTTACCAGGCGTACAAAGGGAGCTTGGTTATTATTCTTTTGAAAGACTATTTTCAAACAAGTTGACAAAAGAGGATCTTCCGCCTCAATCATGTTTATGTTGAGGCCCAGCCCATAATTCTGCATCCCAAACCCTGGCACGAGAACACCAAAACAAGCAACAATAAAAAAAAAAAAAGAAAAAAAAAAAAAAAAAAAAAAGAAGAAAAGAAAGAAGAAAAAGAAAAGAAAAAGAAAATTTGATAGTCAATATCCCTGGATTGAATCTCAATGCGGAAAATCCTCAAGAAAATACTGGCAAACTGAATCCAGCAGCACATCAAAAAGCTTATCCACCACGATGAAGTTGGCTTCATCCCTGGGATGCAAGGCTGGTTCAACATACATGAATCAATAAATGTAATCCATCACATAAACAGGAACAATGACAAAAACTACACGATTATCTCAATAGATGCAGAAAAGGCATTCAACAAAATTCAACAGTGCTTCATGCTAAAAACTCTCAATAAACTAGGTATTGATGGAATGTACCTCAAAATAATAAAAGCTATTTATGACAAACCCACAGCCAATATCATACTGAATGGGCAAAAACAGGAAGCATTCCCTTTGAAAACCAGCACAAGACAATGATGCCCTTTCTCACCACTCCTCTTCAACATAGTATTGGAAGTTCTGGCCTGAGCAATCAGGCAAGAGAAAGAAATAAAGGGTATTCAACTAGGAAAAGAAGAAGTCAAATTGTCTCTGTTTGCAGATGACATAATTGTATATTTAGAAAATCCCAGCATCTCAGCCCAAAATCTCCTTAAGCTGATAAGCAACTCAGGATACAAAATCAATGTGCAAAAATCACAGGCATTTCTATACACCAATATCAAACAAACAGAGAGCTGAGTCACTCCCATTCCCAGTTGCCACAAAGAGAATAAAATACCTTGGAATACAACTTGCAAGGGATATGAAAGACCTCTTCAAGGAGAACTACAAACCACTGCTCAAGGAAATAAGAGAGGATACAAACAAATGGAAAAACATTCCATGCTCATTGATAGAAATAATCAATATAGTGAAAATGGCCATACTGCCCAAAGTAATTTATAGTTTCAATGCTATCCCCATCAAGCTACCAATGACTTTCCTCACAGAATTGGAAAAAAACTACTTTAAATTTCATATGGAATCAAAAAAGAGCCCACATAGCCAAGACAATTCAAAGCAAAAGAACAAAGCTGGAGGCATCATGCTAGCTGACTTCAAACTATACTACAAGGCTAAAGTAACAAAACAGCATGGTACTGGTACCAAAATGGATATGTAGACCAATGGAACAGAACAGAGGCCTCCGAAATAACACCACACATCTACAACCAACTGATCTTTGACAAAACTGACAAAACAAGCAATAGGGAAATGATTCCCTATTTAATAAATGGTGTTGGGAAAACTGACTAGCCATATGCAAAACACTAAAACTGGACCCCTTCCTTACACCTTATACAAAATTTAACTCAAGATAGATTAAGGATTTAAATGTAACACCTAAAACCATGAAAACCCTAGAAGAAAACTTAGGCAATACCATTAAGGACATAGGTATAGGCAAAGACTTCATGACTAAAACACCAAAAACAATGGTAACAAAAGCCANCTTTCCTCACAGAATTGGAAAAAAACTACTTTAAATTTCATATGGAATCAAAAAAGAGCCCACATAGCCAAGACAATTCAAAGCAAAAAGAACAAAGCTGGAGGCATCATGCTAGCTGACTTCAAACTATACTACAAGGCTAAAGTAACAAAAACAGCATGGTACTGGTACCAAAATGGATATGTAGACCAATGGAACAGAACAGAGGCCTCCGAAATAACACCACACATCTACAACCAACTGATCTTTGACAAAACTGACAAAAACAAGCAATAGGGAAATGATTCCCTATTTAATAAATGGTGTTGGGAAAACTGACTAGCCATATGCAAAACACTAAAACTGGACCCCTTCCTTACACCTTATACAAAATTTAACTCAAGATAGATTAAGGATTTAAATGTAACACCTAAAACCATGAAAACCCTAGAAGAAAACTTAGGCAATACCATTAAGGACATAGGTATAGGCAAAGACTTCATGACTAAAACACCAAAAACAATGGTAACAAAAGCCAATATTGACAAATGGGATCTAATTAAACTAAAGAGCTTCTGCACAGAAAAAGAAACTATCATCAGTGTGAACAGGCAACCTACAGAATGGGAGAAAATTTTTGCAATCTATCCATCTGACAATGGGCTAATATCCAGAATCTACAGATAAACAAATTTACAAGAAAACAAACAACCCCATCAATAGGTGGGTGAAGGACATGGACAGACACTTCTCAAAAGAAGACATTTATACAGCCGAACATATGAAAGAAAGCCCATAATCACTGGTCATTAGAGAAATGCAAATCAAAACCACAGTGAGATACCATCTCATACCAGTTAGAATGGCGATCATTAAAAAGTCAGGAAACAGCAGACGCTGGAGAGGATGTGTAGAAATAGGAACATTTTTCACTGTTGGTGGGAGTGTAAATTAGTTCAATCATTGTGGAAGACAGTGTGGCGATTCCTCAAGGAACTAGAACTGGAAATGCCATTTGACCAGCAATCCCATTACTGGGTATATACCCAAAGGATTATAAATCATTGTACTATAAAGACATGGGCACATGTATGTTTACTGCAACACTATTCACAATAGCAAAGACTTGGAAGCAACCCAAATGCCCATCGATGATAGACTGGATAAAGCAAATGTGACTCACATACACCATGGAATACTATGCAGCCATACAAAAGGATGAGTTCATGTCCTTTGCAGGGACATGGATGAAGCTGGAAACCATCATTCTTAGCAAACTAATACAGGAACTGAAAACCAAACACCGCATGTTCTCACCCATAAGTGGGAATTTAACATAGAGAACACATGGACATGGTGGGGAGAACATCACACACCAGGGCCTGTTGGGGGGTGCTGGGGGAGGGATAGCATTAGGAGAAATACTTAATGTAGATGACGAGTTGATGGGTGCAGCAAACCACCACAGCACGTGTATACCTGTGTAACAATCCTGCACATTCTTTACATGTACCCCAACCTTAAAGTATAATAATAATAATAATAATAATAATAATAATAATAAGCTGTTGTTACATGAACCGAGAGGAGGGTGAAGCAGTTAAGCAGGATGAACAGAGAACAAGAGTTGCCAGACATCCTGTCCTGTTTCCAGTTCCTAACTCTAGTAACTCTTCCTAGGGCCCAGCACTTTTCTGCTCTTGGGTTCTGTGAGCTGACCCTTGTCATTCATTTAATCTCTCCTCATCCCTACCCAAGATAGCTTGCCACTGAAAGATTCTCATTTAACATACTCTCTTTCTTTCACTTCTTTCTCCTCCCCGCAAATACTTCAAAGAGCAACCTTTGGGAACTTTGAGGGCATGGAGCACCTGGGACTTGTCTATCTTCTTTGCCTAATGGATCTAATTCTGGGGTGAAGGGGAATGGGGGAGAAGTGGGAGAGTAGAAGTTGAGACTCCTATTGAGAATGCTCACTAGTTTGGAAATCCACCCGATGACTGTATTATACATGTTCTTGGCCAGCTGTGGCTCCTAGGATAATTAACTCTTGGAAGCATCATGATCTGAGCAGAGAACTGTGCCAAGAGGACTAACCTCAAAGCCAGACATGCCTAAGTTCTATGACTTATAGCCTGAGGCTCCTTTGTTGCATTTCTGATGCAGCCCACACGAGGATTAAAATGACTGGTCTCTGGCTGTAGTGCCCAGCCCAGTGTCTGGCGCATAGTGGTGCCACTGTCCCTGCCATGCAACCTCACTGTGTTCTGACCCATGGGATGCTGAAAAGAGAGGTTGATTCTGAGACAACAATGATGTCTGTGGTCCTTGGGCAGGGAAATGTATACCAATTCTTAGTCTCTTAGAAGCTAGTTCAACAATGAGAACACTTGGACACAGGAAAGGGAACATCACATACTGGGGCCTGTTGTGGGGTAGGAGTATGGGGGAGGGATAGCATTAGGAGATACACCTAATGTGAATGACGAGTTAATGGGTGCAGCACACCAACATGGCACATGCATACATATGTAACAAACCTGCACGTTGTGTACATGTACCCTAGAACTTAAAGTATAATAAAGAAATAAATAAATAAACTAGTTCAAAGGCACAAGTAACCCAGCATTTTTCCCTCAGTGGGCCAACTGTTGAAAGCAGGAAAGAATGTTGAGACAGAAGGAGGAAGAAAAAGCTGGATCTCTTCATTTTCCTTATACTCGTAGCTATTCCTTTTTCTCCCCTCTGGGTATCACAATCTGTTTGGGCTGCCATAACAAAGCAACATATACTGGGTGGCATAAACAACAGAAATTGATTTTTCTCACAGTTCTGGAGGTTGCAAGCCCAGGATCAGGGAGCCAGTGTGTTAGGTTCTAGTGAGGGCTCTTTTCCCAGCTTGCAGGTGACCACCTTCTTGCTGTGTACTCACATGGTGCCTTTCTGTTGTGGGTTCAGGGAAAAGAGATAAAGAGAGAGATTGAGATTTTATAAGGCCACCAATCCTATCAGATTAAGATCTGATAGGATCCTATGCCCTTATGAACATATTTAACTTTAATTATTTCCTAAGAGCCCTATCTCCAAATATAGTCATATCGGGGGTTAGGGCTTCAACATACGAATTTGGGGAAGACACTATTTTGTACACAGCACTGCAGTTTGAGAGCTTGAGCAGGGGGTGGTAGGGAAAGAACAAAGTGAGTGCATCTCTCCTCTTTACCACAGTCATAAATAAACATCAGACGGGAGATAGATGCAAATTCAGGAAAGAGCAAGATATCATCGCTATCCCAGGAGGGAAGAGGCTGTTACATTTCAAATTATTAAAGATTCAACCACATGCACGGAATAAATGTATCTCATTTAGGTCTTGAAGTTTTCTGCCTTTATTCTTATTTAATTAGAGCATTTGCTATGTAAAGATCTCATATTTTTGTGAGATGTATCATCAGCAAATTTAACTCCAGAAGAAAAGCAATTAATTTCAGAAGTAGAGGCTGTCAGTCAGTTATACCTTAGCATAAACCATCCTACTTGTGAGCGGCCACAGCCTTTGGGGGGTTTTTCCTGCTACTTCTGTTTCAGTTCCTGAGCTAAGTACGAGGTGTGAACTGTGCTGAAATGGTGCTTATATTGGTTTGAAGTCTTATGGATATTGACGTAATCTAAATGAACCTGGTAGAAATGGCCAGTTTACACCCCCTACACACACACACACAGGGATACACACAATGTTTTTGGTTCTAACCTTGACATTTGCTTACATTAGTCATCATGCTTGGTAATTAAAAGCCTTAGAACTTCAGGTAAAATAACCACAGCAATGAGTAGTAAGCAAAAGCTTTATGCTGAATGATGAATACAATGAAAGAATTTTTCCATTTGTAGGAGATGAGGATACAGTTTTGCTTCTTTGAGGGACCGATAGGATAAATTATATTAGTAGATTAATTTATATCAATGTACCTATGTATTCTGGGAATAAATCCAGTTGGTTGTGGTGAATTATTCTTTCTAAATGCTGCTGGATTGCGTTTGTTAACATTTTATTTAAGGGTTTTCTTTTAATCTACCAACCTGAAGGTTGGATGTGTGTTGCACAATCACCAGTTTTTGGTCAGATTAGGGAAAGCATCAGAGTGAGGCTGCTTTGTAAAATGTCAGGAAATTTGAAGAGTACCATGATGAATGAACACGGTTTTTGCCAGTCTCTGATGGTCCTGTGTTGTGGGGGTGGGAACAGGAGTCAGCCAAGGACCTGATCTTCTCAGTTGCACTCGTGTATTTGCATGTCTCTGATGACCTCATCTGTGTAGCTCCTCCCTATCATCTCCTCTCACAGCACACAGCTCATTCCCCTGCAGCACATGTCACATTTTGTATTAATAGCTATATACTAATTGGTTTGTTTACCTGTTTTTCTGTCCCTCATTGACTTTATGCTTCATAAGGGCAAACCCTTGTTCATTTCATTCACCAAAATGTTACCCAGTACCTAGCATACTGCCTGAACCAAAGTAGGAGGTCAAGAAATAATTATGGAATAAATGGTGGATGTTACGCAAGATTCAACTTAACTAAGATAAGCTCTATCACTGTGCTATTAATAGAATATAAGGAATTTATAATACTACTAATAATTTTAATACTTACAATACCTAATACAATGCCTACAGATCATTTCACTTGGATTTGACACAGCAGTTGGTGTGCAACAAATTCAAGTTTTTTCTTTTTGGGACTTAATGAATTTCTTTTCCCAAGTATTTTTGATCTGTGCTTGGTTGAATCCACAGATGCAGAACCCATAGGTATGGAGGGCCATTTATATACTATATATTAAAAGCATTGTAATACTAATAAGTTGATATATGTTCTTCAATGTAATCCCTTCAAAAAGCCCTATAAAGAAGGCTCACTAACCTCAAATAATTTACTTGAAGTCACCAGGTTAGTAAGCTAGGATTTGAAGGCAGATCTTTCAGAGGCTTCAAAGCCTGTGTTCTTTACAACCATGAGAAATTGTTTTCTTCCTAAAACAAGTTGCAGCAGAGAACTAAGCTCAGTACATTTTCACTAATGTGAGGCCACATCTTGGTTTATTCATTCCAAATGTGAGGTTCCTTGGGCCAATGTTACATTAACATTTAGAAGGATTTTCACTATATATAATGAAACTACTGTTGCATGTAGAATAAATATGATTGTTTAAATGCCTAAGGAACTTCATTTAAAATGCAACATTCATCACAAGAAAATAATCCTCCTTCTCCTGCCTTTGTTCATGACAATGTGCCTTGAAAGGCAAAGAGAAAGGGGTGGGGCCTCCCTCCCTCCAACCCCCAGTCCCAGTTCCAGAGCCTGGCAGGTAGGGGCCAGAGGTTGCAGAACTGTGATTCCAGTCATGGTGGGAGCTCAGTGGAGAAGGGGTGGAGGACTAGGGTTTTTAGCACAATGGTGACCATAAGCCCACTCCTGCATTTCTACCTCCTAAGACAGCCCTCCCCATCTTGTATATCAGTGATTAGCTTGGGCCAGCTCAAGAAAAGAGTAATTCTGTGGCAGATATACATTAATGATTTTTTTTCTACTTTGGGATTGAAAAGGAGAGGGGCTTGGAAAATGAGGATGGTCTGTGCAGGCAGATTGGATGGAGTTGATTCATGCAGCAATTATTTATTGAGCAATTACTATATGCTTGGAGATGGGGATGCAATCAGGGATGAAACTCAGTAGAGTGGGAGTATCCAATAAATTATTATTTTTAATAAGTACACTTATAACAGGGGCTAAGATGGAAAAATCAAGAGTGCTCTGTGGAGGTAATCCGGCCGCCTTCTACACTTGGGCTGAGGACAGAACTCACTTTAGACTAGTGACATTTACACTAAAGCTTGAAAGAAGAGTAGTGGGTAGTTGTTATTCATAGGGTGGATAGTACCAGAACTCTATGCAAGGAGATCATTATGGGCAAATTCTCTGAAGAAGGAAAGAAGTGAGGCCAAGACAAAGCACAGTGTTGGAGATGGTGTTGCTGTAGCAGGAGTAACACCAGGGTGAGAGGCAGGAGGCATTGGCAGAGACTGGATCACTCAGAGCCTTCCAGATCCTACAGAAGACCATGACTATCAAGAGCAGTGGGCAGCCAATGACAGGGTTTGACCAATGGAGTGACATGGCCAGATGTCATGGGCACCCAATGACAGGGTTTGAGCAATGGAGTGACATGGCCAGATGTCATGGGCACCCAATGATAGGGTTTGAGCAATGGAGTGACATGGCCAGAATGAGGCCAGAACCTCATTCTTTGCAGTGAGGAGAACAAGCTGGAAGGGGCAAGGTGGGTGTTTGAGACAAGGTCTTATTTCACTTTAGAGAGAGATGACAGTACCAGGTGGTGAGAAATAAAGATGGAGAGAAAAGGGAGGGTTTGTAAGTCATTTTGCGAATGAAGTTGCCAGTTCCTGGTGTCTGATTGGATATGGGAGGAGAGAAACATGGAGGTATAAAAGGTGATGTCCAGCATTCCCACTTGAGCAAGTAATTGTGTAGATAGAGATGCCATTGTTGAGACAGGAACACTCTAGGAAGGGGAGAACTGCAAGGAAATATCAAGACCTCATTTTGACTGTGTTTTGTTTGAAAAACTTGAGACATCTTGTAGACCTCTGGATATATTTATCTGGACCTTAAAAGTAAGGAAGGTCTGAACTGGAAAGTTAAATTCATTTTAGTACAACAAATACTGAATATTTACTCTCAGCCAAGCGTCATGCTGGGACCAGGGAACTTCCTCATCTTGCCCAGAGAGAATTAAAACTAAGCATGAGACCATATCCTGAAAACATCAAAAGTGAGATATGTACATACTACAATGGAAAGGGCCCTACAGGGCCCTACAACTCACAATGAATTGTGACCAGCAGTGGGGAGAGGAGAGAGAAAAACTGAGTATGGGGAAAGGAATCCAGGGAAGTTCCATGGAAGAGGCAGAAGTTGGTCCAAGCCTCAAAGGTTGAGGAGAAGGGCAAAGTGCAAAGGAGTAGAAGGCACTCCAGGCAGGAAGAAAATTCTGAGCCAGGGCATGGTGTAAGTGCAGAGGAGATAAAGGACACAATGCCCTGTCTAAAGGGCACAGGGAAGATAGGAAGTAAGGCTGGAAAAATGTGCTAGACCCAGTGTCCAAGACCTCAGGTGAGATCAGAGAGTTTGGATTTTAGGACATCTAGTGACTTCCAGCACTTACAGCTCATCAGAATGGCTTGGGGGGATGATTAAAGTTTATATTCCCAGGCTCCAACCATCAAAATTCAGATTCTATAATTGTAGCGTGAAAATTAGAGACCCCAGGAGGTTCTTGCAGAGCAAATCTGGAAACTGCCATGTGAGAACTGCTCATACCTATGATAGGAACCAAAAGCCCATGACTGCTCCAGCAGTCTACCTCTACCAAGTGGAACCATGCAGTATTTGTCTTTTAATTCGCTTATCAGAAGCATGAGATATTCTCCAGGTTCATCCATGTTGTACTATATATCAGAATTCCCTTCCTTTTTAAGAATGGATAGTATTCTATTATATGTATACACCACATTTTGTTTTTCTACTCATCCATCAATGGACACTTAGGTTGCTTCCATCTTTTGGCTATTGTTAATGATGCTGCTATAAACATGTGTGTACATGTGGGAGTCTTTAAACAACTCAGGTTGCACCCTAGACCATCCAAATCCAATGAGACCCAGGCATCAGTATTTTTAAAACTTTCCAGGTAGTTCTGATATGCAGCCAAGGGGGTGGGGGACCACCATGTAAAAGAAAGTTGTTCACAGTGGAAGCTGAGAAAAGAAAAATAGAGGCAACTGCATCTTGGTTCCCCTTCCCTCTTTTCCTGCCAAAGTCTTCTTGCAGACATACCTCTATCCAGGACAGAAAATGACACCTTTGAGGTGAGCCCTTGGGATGGGGTAAAAGGCAGCGCATGGGGTGGCAATTCCTTAAATTCCTTCATTGTTCAACTGAATTGTATGGCAAGGACATGAGGTACATGTTAAGAGCAATTGTCTTTTCTTTTCTTTTTCTTTTTTTCTAATTTCAACTTTTATTTTAGATTCAGGGAATACATATGCAGGTTTGTTACATGGGTATATGGTGTGACACTGAGGCTTGGAGTACAAGTAATTCTGTCACCTAGGTAGTAAATATAGTATACCCAATAGATAGTCTTTTAGCCCTTCCTCCTTTCCCTCTCTCCCTCCTGTAGTTGTCCCCAGCATCTATTGTTCCCATCCATGTGTTTCCCAATGCTTAGTTATCACCTATATGTAAGAATGTGTGGTATTTGGTTTTCTGTTTCTGTTTTAATTTTCTTAGGATAATGGCCTCCAGCTGCATCCATGTTGCTGCAAAGGACACGATTTCATCCTTTTTATGGCTGCATAATATTCCACATTGTATATGTACCACATTTTCTTTATCCAATCCACTGTTGATGTGCACCTAGGTTGATTCCATGTCTTTGCTACTGTAAATAGCATGGCGATGCATATATGAATCCATGTGCCTTTTTGGTAGAACAATTTGTTTTCCTTTGGGTACATACCCAGTAATTGTATTGCTGGGTCAGATGGTAGTCCTATTTTAAGTTCTTTGAGAAATCTCCAAACTGCTTTCCACAGTGACTGAACTAATTTACATTCCCACCAACAGTGAATAAACATTCCCTTCTCTTTGTAGCCTTGCCAGCGTCTGTTATTTTTTGACTTTTTAATAATAGTAATGGCAATTTTCAAGTGATTTGATTTGCCTAGGTGATTTTTATTCTAAACAGCCTTAACCTGGTCCTTGGTTTCCAGGACATCTATGACCCAAGATTGCGAAACTAGATGTTGCTGGTGCAGGTTTCATGGGAAGGGGACCCAGTTTCACAAAGCTTGCTTTCCTACAGCAGCCGTGCTGAGTTTTCAGGCTAGGAGGAAGAAAGAGGGCTAGACAGGGAAGGCAGAAGCTGCTGTAGAAATGCTGTCCTGGGTTACCATAGAGAAGTTTCTGAAGGTGGCTGCTGGGAATGAGAACGCCTAGATGCAACCATGAGATCAAAGAAACCTGGAAGGGTTTGCAAGCAGTCCTGGAGAGGACAGAGGTGAATACAGGTTAGTTATTTTATAACCTACTGAAGGCTTCCTAGATGGACAACTATTGCTGATAGGGCTCCCAATCCATTCTAATGAAGTACACACCACTTCAGTGGAAGACTAATAATTCACTCTGACTACGATGGTATAGACACAACTGCTGTATAGCTAGAGAACTAAGTTTTAAATTCTCCATTTTTCCTTTTTTTTTCTTTTCTTTTTTTTTTTTTTTTTGAGACGNTTTTTTTTTTTTGAGACAGAGTCTCGCTCTGTCGCCCAGGCTGTAGTGCAGTGGCGCGATCTCGGCTCACTGCAAGTTCCTCCTCCTGGGTTCACGCCATTCTCCTGCCTCAGCCTCCCGAGTAGCTGGGACTACAGGCGCCTGCTACCACGCCTGGCTAATTTTTTTGTAGTTTTAGTAGAGACGGGGTTTCATCGTGTTAGCCAGGATGGTCTAGATCTCCTGATCTCATGATCCGCCCACCTCAGCCTCCCAAAGTGCTGGTATTACAGGCGTGAGCCACCGTGCCCGGCCCAGTATTTTCAATGTAATAGTTCTACTTGGGAGGAATTTGTCTTTCCTAAGTAATTTTGGAAAAGTTCAGTTGTATTTAATAAGGAATTATAAATCAACTAGTCTTACATTATTTTGTTCTCACGTGATTATGTTGAGTTAATCCCTCATATATAATCAAGAAATAAATTTTCCCCAATTGCTTTTTAAAAAATGATCACTACACAGCCCAGTGCTCCAACTCCCATATTTATATGAAGGTGAGAGAGAAAACAGATCAATATTTATAATTTGCTACAAACACAGTGGCTTCTATCAAGACACAGGCAGAAAAGGGTAAAGTACAGTAAAGTACAGAGAGGTAAAGACTGCCTGAGAATGAACTTGCTGCATCTCAAAAATCCACAGGGAAAAGCAACGAACCAGAGCTAAATTAAAGAGAAAATATATCCTTCCAAAGCAGGCGCAGAGTTGGAAGATGGCTAGACCAGGGAGAAGAGCATAAATCCAATGGGAGAAGAACAGCATACAAATGGCCTAATTCAAACTCCATGCATAAATACAGCATCCTAAATAGTACAGGCTAGTCGTTGATATCCAGGGTCCTGAAGTCCTCCAGACCTAGGATTAAGCCCCTGCTCTGTCACTTAACAGATCTTGGGAACGTTGTGCTCTCTCAACCTCAGTGTTCTCATCTGTAAAATGAGCGCCTATCATTCAAGGACGTGTGAATTTGAATGGGTTAATTCATGTGAAGTACTTGTACTGAGGGGTGGTCTGTTCCCAAATGCCTCTCAGAGGATACTGAGATTTCCTTCTCTGGGGTCCGCTGTGTGTAGGTTTTTGGTCTTGATAAGAGAAGAAAAGCTGTTTTGTTTCATTCTACACTTCCATTTCCTCGTATTTTAAAGATGCTCAACCTCATTCCTAAGATAAATGCAAACTAAACTACCCTTAAATACCATTTTTCACCCATCATATTGGCTAATATCCTAAAGTTTGATAACACACTCGGATGTAGAGGCTGTGAAGAATCAGGTCCTCTCAGACTGCTGACTCGAATGTAAATTGGTATAACCACTACAAGGGTAATTGGCAATATGTCAAAATTACAAATGCACAAACCCTTGGACTATGGACAACGTTAGTCACTAAAGAAAATTTTTCTAAAATCAAAAGCCTAGAAATAACTCCAATGTCTATCAATAAGAGGCCATTCAATTAAATTATGTTTCATCCCTCTAATAAAATACTTTGTACCTGAATACAGTTCTTTTTGTGTTCATATGAGAGTTCTCCAAGATATATTTTAAATTACAAAATAAAGGCGCAGATGAATATGTGTAATATGCTACATTTTGTGTAATAAAAAGGAAGTAAACATGAATATCTATTCACATTTGTCTTGAATAACCATAAAGAAATTTTAAGGCTGGGTGCAGTGGTTTACACCTGTAATCCCAACACTTTAGGATGCCCAGGTGGGATTGCTTGAGCTCAAGAGTTTGAGACCAGGGGCAACATAGTGAAACCTCATCTTTACAAAATTTTTAAAAAAATATAAACTAGCTGGGCATGGTGGTGTGCACCTGTAGTTCTAGCTACTCAGGAGGCTGAGGTGGGAGGACTGCTTGAACCCAGGAGGTCAAGACTATAGTGAGTCATGATTTTACCATTGCACTCCAGCCTGGGTGACAGAGCAAGACACTGTATCAAAAATAAGATATTTATACCTTTTTATTCTTTTACAGTTTCAAATCATGCAATTGAATTCTTATCAAAAGTTAGTCAAGTAATAATTTTAAAATTTAATTTTCTAGAGTCAATCAATGTGTTCTGTGGTCAGCCTTGTGGGAGTAAACCTAGTCTTGTTAGAGTTATCATGGCCCACTCTCCGTTTATTAAAAGATATTTTTCATGTATTTTTTATGCTTGTGTCCCAAACCTTGTTTACTTTGAGAGAAGTAAAACAAGTACTGCTCTCCCTGGAAGAAGGCAGGATTGCTCATCAGATGGGGATAGAATAGTGCACAGAATAAACCTACTTCCTGAGCATGTCTCTGCCTGTAGCTATTTGACTTTAACCTTGGTTGGACAAGTTGCCTTCTTTGCCTGCATGCCTCAGTTTACCATTTCATAAACTAAAGATGTTACTCTAGAATTTTTTCCTTTCAGTTATTCAATTTTAACATGAATATCAATGACACATGCCAGTGCCCTTCTCTACTTAACCTCTCACTTCCTTCAATTTCCTGACCACATTCTTCCTTTTTCAAACATTTATTAAGTATCTATTATGTGCCTGGCATGGTGCTAGGTGCTTTGGAATTCAAAGATGAAAGACCAAGTGCCTGCTATCAAAGAGCTCATGGTCTAGGGAAGGAGAAAGGCAAAAGACAATTATAATACAGAGGGAAAGTTCCGTGATCAACCACATC
>NW_016820994.1:407743-413354 GCF_001698545.2 Rhinopithecus bieti | reverse complement strand
TAGAGTCAATCAATGTGTTCTGTGGTCAGCCTTGTGGGAGTAAACCTAGTCTTGTTAGAGTTATCATGGCCCACTCTCCGTTTATTAAAAGATATTTTTCATGTATTTTTTATGCTTGTGTCCCAAACCTTGTTTACTTTGAGAGAAGTAAAACAAGTACTGCTCTCCCTGGAAGAAGGCAGGATTGCTCATCAGATGGGGATAGAATAGTGCACAGAATAAACCTACTTCCTGAGCATGTCTCTGCCTGTAGCTATTTGACTTTAACCTTGGTTGGACAAGTTGCCTTCTTTGCCTGCATGCCTCAGTTTACCATTTCATAAACTAAAGATGTTACTCTAGAATTTTTTCCTTTCAGTTATTCAATTTTAACATGAATATCAATGACACATGCCAGTGCCCTTCTCTACTTAACCTCTCACTTCCTTCAATTTCCTGACCACATTCTTCCTTTTTCAAACATTTATTAAGTATCTATTATGTGCCTGGCATGGTGCTAGGTGCTTTGGAATTCAAAGATGAAAGACCAAGTCCCTGCTATCAAAGAGCTCATGGTCTAGGGAAGGAGAAAGGCAAAAGACAATTATAATACAGAGGGAAAGTTCCATGATCAACCACATCGTACCCACAAAGCTCTCAGAAATGAAGAGTGCCAACATGACCCAGAAAAGCGTGGAGTCCCTTGGCTGTTACACTGTCTCTATGAGTAATATATTTACTTATTTCCCACAACCCAAGTGTTCCTGCTGCCTTACAGTAGGAACAGTAAGGGCATCCTTGGCTCGTTGGCCTTACTGTTTGGTTGTTTCTTGGGGAAATTTATCCTTTCCTTTCACTTCCTCTCTGGATTTATCCTGGAACCCCATAACTGGTCTTCACATCTACCATTTCTTCTTAACCCAGTCTATCATATATGCACTTGCTAGGCAAGTACGCCTAACATACTTCATTCCATTTAGTCTCCTGAATGATCAATCTCTGAATATAAAGGTGGCAAACGGACAAAATGCATGGCAAGCTGTGCTATCTGGTATCTGGGTAATCAGAGCCCTCCTCTGTGACATTTCCACAGATCTTCTACACAATGACACATGATGAATGGTGGCCCCACCCCCAGACATTCTAAGATCCAGAGACACTTCTTTAAAAAAAAAAAAAAAAAAATAGGGTCTTGCTTGCTTCATTGACCAGGCTGGAGCGCAGTGGCGCAATCTCGGTTCACTGCAAACTTCACCTACTGGGCTCAAGCGATTCTCGTGCCTCAGCCTCACGAGTAGCTGGAATTTTAGATGCCCAACACGATGCCTGGCTAATTTTTGTATTTTTAGTGAAATGGGGTTTTGCCATGTTGGCTAGGCTGGTATCGAACTCCTGGCCTCAAGTGATACGCCTACCTCAGCCTCCCAAAATGTTGGGATTACAGGCGTGAGCCACCGCACCCAGCCATGAGACACCTCCTTAAAGTCCAAAAAAGATATCTGTTTCATCTAAATTTAGTGATACACATTTTATTGTATTCTAGGTGTATCACATGTGTGGTAGCTCTTTATTAACTAGTATATTTGATTAACCTGGAAACCCCATTTCATGACTTCAAAAGCCGAGTTTATCCTACTTAATTAATATTTTTGCTCCATAAACAGTGTTTAAGATTGTAGATTTGTATATTTTGTCAGTGGAAAACAAAATTGTGATTTTAAAATCACAGATTTATTGTAACACCTTATATAAAATTTCTATTAAGTTGTTACCTTCCCCTCAAAAAAAATTCAACAATGGATAAATAACAACTAAATAATCACCAAAAACAAATCCACACAGACTAGAATAAATATCAGTGTAATCACCTGTTCAGGAAAAAATGCAAAACAGTTGGGCAAATTGCTTAGCAGATTATGCAATGGGTGTTTGGGAATTTTAAATGTGTCTCAATGGAAACACAAATATTTATCTTTTCTATTTCTCAGTATAATATATAGTCAATAAACATTTTCCTCTAATGTACGAGCCACCTGTGGTATCACTCATTGGAATTTAATTCATTTGTGAATCCTTTTCCACTGTCTTGTAATTATTTGCTTCTAACCTGACAATTGGGGTCCAAATGCGATAAAATATATTTTCTCCTTTTATACTTTGGACAGTGCCCAGTGTACCTCAGTGTCCTACCAGGCACTCAAAACACTTACTCAACATAGAGAAATAAAAACAAATCATTTCACCAGAAAGCTCAGAGAACCACAGAATTTAAAAAGCAAGCAGGACCCTGGCTCTATCTTCATTTTCCAGAATTTCCCTTAGTGGAGAATATTAAAATGTCCATTCAAAACCACTCTTAGGAAATGAGGCTACTATTTTTTTTCTTGAAACAGAGTTTCTCTCTTGTCACTCAGACTAGAGTGCAGTGGTGTGATCTCAGATCACTGCAACCTCCACCTCCCGGGTTCAAGTGATTCTCCTGCCTCAGCTTCCCAAGTAGCTGGGATTACAGGCGCCCGCCACCATGCCTGGCTAATTTTTTTATTTTTAGTAGACGCAGGGTTTCACCATATTAGCCAGGTTAGTCTTGAATTCCTGACCTCAGGTGATCCACCCGCCTCGGCCTCCCCAAGTGGTGGGATTACAGGCGTGAGCCACCATGCCCAGCAGAGGCTATTTTTAAATGTCAAAATTGTAAATTACTGTTTAGTTCAGTTCCCTATATTAGCCCTTGTGTCCCCATCTTTGAGATTAGAACCTTGTGAATTACCCCTTCGACAGTGCTTCTGGCACTGATGCATGCTTAGGGGGCTCCTCACTCCCCAGGAGGTTTGCTTTGCCTCTCTGCCGACCTGGGCTGGTAGGAGCCTCTTGGTGCTCTGTCCAGGCAGAGCATTGGAGGTGCAGGGTCAGCGCCTTCTCTGGCTACTTTCCCTCTCTCTGCTGAAGGTGATTTGATGGGAGAGGAGTCCTGTCCTCTGGCAGAGATCAGTGTTCTTGCTTCTGATGTCCCAAATCTTCCATGTTGGCCACTTATCTTACTCATAATTCCTAACCTGCATACGCTCCTGAAGCACATGGGACATACATCTGGCTTACAACTGTCTTATGGGTCTCATTCTGCTTGAGCCAGCAGGGCCTGGCTGCCTACTTTTGTTCAGCTCATTGGGACCCAGAATGATAAAAGTTTGTTCTGTGTTCAAGTGTTTCTAGAATATTAATACTGTAATATTCTTCATGAGATTTGTCTTACTACTCACCCACCCTTCATAAAATCAGCCAGACCTGGACAATAGCAAAACAGGTATTTGGGCAATTATTCCTGCGCCTGTTCAATTTCTTCTTTTTACATCCCACTCAACACTATTATGTAGCAGCAAAAGAGCCAATCCATGGTCTCTCACTGCCAAAGTCTTCTGCCTCCTTTTAAATGTCTTTATGAAAGTCCCTGGTCATATTTACAATTTTTTACAACATATCAAAATAGATGAAACTAACTTGTTTTTCCTTTTTGAGTCATGCCCGGGTCTGAATTTAACTAGGTGACTTAGGGATGTGATATGTTCATGCTTGGAAAATAACTGCTGATTCAGTTTAGAGGGTCGTGGAGCAAGGCTAATGCTCTTGCCTAATCTCCAGCTTCATCAGTTTCCATATCTCTGAAAACAATGTACTCCAACTAGATACAATATATTCAGCAGAATGGTAAAAATCTCTCTCATTTCCAGGTGTTTGCAAGGGCTATTCCCCTTGATTTAAACACCTCCTCTGCCCCTTCCCTATTGCCTGTCAAACTCCCCGCTCATCATCTGTGACTTCTGAGCATAGTCATTTGTTCTTCCATGAAACTTCTCCTAATCACACCCCTAAACTGGGTATAGTAAGATCTACCACACATTGTTATTGCTTATCTGTTTCCTTTACTAGAACTATAATCTATGGGCCGCATGCTGTGCCTGTCTTGCTCCCCAATAGTGTGCCCAGTGCTTAGTACACTGCCTGACATGTAGCAAGCCACAGAACGAAGACTGGAGGACAAATGGATGAATGGATAGATGAATAAATGAATGAACAAGTATACCATACCACTATGTGCCTGATTATGATTTAGTCAGTATCTAGGATAAGTCACATCTATTAGCATTGTTAAGGAAATATATATATAGAACATCTGTTGAGTGAAAAAAGCTAGTTCTTAAAAAAAAAAAAAAACTAGTTATAGCCAGGTATAGAAATTTTAATTTTAGAGAGAGAGAAAGCATGAACTATCTGAAAGATGTTTATCAAAATATTAATTCACATCAGGATAGGGAAACTGGGGACATTTTATTTTACTTTCTTCTTTATACATTTCCATAATGCTTGAATATCTAGTATGAGTATAAATCCTGTTTATATTAACTCTGTCACTAAACAAATCTACTAACTTGGAAAAGATAAACAAATGCACACATTTGTGTTTTGTTCTTCTGAAGGCTGCAGGATAGAAGTGCAGCTATCTGAGATCCAGAACCTGAGAAGGTAGCGGCACTGATCGAGCTTTAGCCACAAGATGGGGTGTGCAAGCCTATGGGGTGTACAAGAAGTAGCATTTACATGGAATGTCTGGAAAGAAAGGGGTCTTCACATGCCCAAAACACTTTTCTTAATTAAGAGTTTGTTTTTCTCATATCTGCAGGAGATTTCTGCGTGTTTCAATTAAAAACACCAAGAATCAAGATGAAAACAATGACTGCCTCCTATTGTTTGGTAGTCCTTTTATTGTCTGAAAATATATAATATCCCAGAGGTGATGTCTCAACAGCTACTGTTTACATTTTTAGCTTTTTTCTTTCTCCATATCACCACGCTCAAAATAAAATGCAGATAATCCTGTCTGTGATTGGATACTGAAATTGAGCTCTGGAGTCTGGTCTGTGTAACCTGGCACACTAGGCTATGGCCGACTTTGCATTTGCAGCACCTTCTCACTGGCAATAAGAAAGCTAACAATCACCAAATACGATGGAGACTGTGGAAATTCACCCTTCGTGTAACCACAAAAGGAAAAGAAAGGCAAAAGAAAACCTAACTGTGCATTAAAAGGGCAATAGCTAAATAAAATTTACTGCTTTCCTGTTATGGAAAATGAAATAGGAATTTAAAAGAATGAGCCAGAACTCTCTTACCATCATGGGGAAATACCCGGGACATATTGTTGAGTGTGAAAAGCAAATTGCAGCATAAAACATATTGATGGTTCTATTTATAAAACAAACACACACACAGAGATTCATGGTACTATATCTCTTTTACAGAAACATATGTATGTAAGTGCATAGCAAATTCTGGAAGGACACACTAAATTGAAAATGTGCTACTTTTGAGTAGAATAGCAGAGCCTTGAGTGAGAACAAGGATTGAGATGAAATTGAGTTTAGTATTATTTAAATTATTTGAAATGTTTAAGGAGAACGTATATATATATTTATAAACAAAAATTAGTTTTTACAATTAAATAGCATTTTTAAATGCCTTAATATTATCTAGCACAAAGTACAGACCAAAAAATGGTAGTTGCTTTTATTATTAAACAAAAAATAGGCCGGGCGCGGTGGCTCAAGCCTGTAATCCCAGCACTTTGGGAGGCCGA
>NW_016820994.1:395197-407261 GCF_001698545.2 Rhinopithecus bieti | reverse complement strand
TAAATAAAATAATAATAATAAACACGTAGTGTTGATTTAATTAGCCTTAAGGTGCTAAATACATTGCCAAAATTGGCTTATGTGTGTTACGGATATGTATTAAGGGAGATATTTTATTTGCCCATTTATGTACTTTTAAATCCAGGTAGAAGAGAAGAAAGAGAAAGAGATAATATAAGATTAGGCAGTGATGTTATCAGTAAAGCAAACTGTCTCCAAGCCTCTTAAAGAACATACGTTTCTACTGCAGCATTAGCAAAGTCACATTCCATCTTTGCATCCCTCTTTATGGGCCATAGAGACTGAAAGAGTATTTTAAATATTCCATTCACTTCCCAAAGGAGCCGATATGACATTTCCACAGAAAAGAAACTTACACCGTATTACCTCTTAGAAGTATATAAGCTCACGACTGTACAATTTGATAATTGAGAAATCCAATTGGCTCTCTCTGAGGCAGGGAAAACGGATTTGAGAGGAGATGGAATTTGGGCAATGACTTTCAGGCAGCCCGGTCAATAGCTCTAAGAGGCCAGACTGATTGCAGGCAAGGAGTGAGCAAGGAGGTGGAGAGGGGATGGGAGTAGATAGGGAGAAGCCAGGCTTCTGGTTGGTTGCCTCTTGCTGCTCTGCTGCAAAGCCCCTGAGGAAACTGATTCAGCTTCTTTCCTGCTGAGTCCCTGCATCCAAATATTTCCATTTCTCCAGGATAACATTCTCCAGGCCTTAAGTGCTTTCACCCTGATAGGTCAGGATAAATTATGACATGGTGGCTCATGTAATTTGTTGTGTATAATAATCAAGACCCTGAACTGTGCAAATAATTTTTTCTGAAATAAATTGAGATTTATGGTTAAGTTTTAACAATGTCTTGCTCATTTGTCTTTAATTTGCTTCTTGAGTGGGTGATAAAGTTCTACTATCTGTCTCATCTATACTGTATACTTGAGGCCTGGAAAAGGCTGAGAACTTCTGATGCAAACAACAATGTGAAGTTCTCTCCTGTCTTAGTCCATTTTGTGTTGCTATAAAGTAATACCTGGGCTGGTTCATTTATAAAGAAAACAAAGTTAATTTGGCTCATGATTTTGATGACTTGAAAAGTTCAGAATTGGGCATCTATATCTGGGGAGGGCCTCAGGCTGCTGCCACATAATGGAAGGAGAAGGGGAGCTGGTATGTGCAGAGATCACGTGGGCAGAGAGGAGGCAAGAGAAAGTAGGAGGGGTGGGGTGGGCAGACTCTTTTTAACAACCAGGTCTTCTAGGAACTAATAGGGAGGGCATTAAGTGATTCATGAGTGATCTGCCCCCATGACCCAAACACCTTCTGTTAGGTTCTACCTCCAACACTGGGGATCAAATTTCAACATGAGGTATGGAGAAGACAAATGTCCAAACTATAGCAACTCGTAACTTGATAATCTATCTGTTCTGAGGCAAAGCAGACCATGAATCACATCCTGACTAGCTGTGAAACCTTGAGCAAGTAGTAAAAGCTATCTGAGGTTTAGCTCCTTCTCTGTCCAACAGGGGCCCTGAGGCAGCCCTGGTAGGTCATGGTGGGCACTCAATATTTAGTTGTTCCTGCCCTGTGGTAGGTATGCCCAATTGGACCCAGGAGCAGCCCCTTGTCTGCCCACATTTTGCTCCTGACTATTTCCCAGATGGCTCAGTAAATCATTGCTTAATAAATTCCAGTGCTTTTTATGTTTTTATTTCTCAGTGTGAATTTCATGGTGGGTTCTTCCTATCTTCCTCTAAATTCTATACCGTCCTGATTAATTCTCCTGTCTGATTTCCATAAGACCATATATACTGTTTTTACTGGGGAACATTGGTGACAAGGGTCTGGAAGGGTTCCCCCTTATGGGACATGAGGTTCTAATTATGAGGCTTGACTCACACCCTGTCCAAATACTCAGTGTAGATATATGTCTTGGGCCCACTTTGTGGCACTAGCTCAGAAGACCAACGTATCTGGGAACTCTAGCTAGAAGGAGAGGCAGTTTGGTCATGTTGCCTATATCCTAATGTCAGAAATAAGAAAATTTATTGGTGAAATATTTTTATCATGTGGAGCAGCAGGGCAGTCTGGATCCTGACCTACTGCCATTGGATTCCACCCCTCCCTATCTCCCTGAAGGAATCCCAAAAGAGAACTTCCACTTCTAGGCATGATGGAATAAAACAACCTCCCTCTCCTAGAGAAAACCAGTACTAATCCTGGATATGATACAAAACCCAAGTGCCTAAAGGTCCTCAAAAGTAAACAAAAGCAGACAGACTGGTGGTGAGTGCATGTTAGTTTAGATGAGGGAGCCAGGGAGCTGTATAAATAAACCTCTGAGGCGTTTAGCCTAAGGCTAAGCTGAATACACAGAGGCAGACAGGGTTGCATGAAAAAAACCTGTAATCTTTCCAGCCTGGGGAACCAGAAAAGTGAAGTTGGGCAATTGAGCTGGATGCTGAAGAGAAGAGTGAGAGACCCTCAAAAGAGAAGAAAAGCCAGATAGGAGATCCCCAAACTCTGCCTACCCACATCTCTGTATAATCCCTAAACTATTCAGGCATGGAACAGATTTAGAGCAGCTAAACTGAAGACAAAATGTCTTCTTTAAGACCAAAGCTGCTGCCTGAGAAATAGAATTTGCAAATTCAAGCTCAGCCAAGAAAAATTATCTGCTGAAACAAAGAACAAAGGAAGCAACACCCATTGGGTTAAAAACAAACAGACAAACCCTCAAAACCCAAGATTCCTAAATCCTCCTAACTTAACATTCATAATGTTTAGGATATAATCTGAAATTACCTGACATTCAAAGAATTAAAAAGATGGGCTGGGTTTGGTGGCTCATGCCTGTAATTCCAGCACTCAGGGAGGTGGAGGCAAGAGGATCACTTGAGGCCAGGAGTTTGAGATAAGACTGGGCAACATATTGAGAGACATTGTTTCTACTTAAAAAAAAAAAGAAGAAGGCGAAAGGGGAAGGGGAAGGGGAAAGGGAAAAAGAAGGAGAAGGAGAAAGAGAAAGAGGGGAAGAAGAAGAAGAAGAGGAGGAGGAGGAGGAAGAAGAAGAAGAAGGAGGAGGAGGAGGAGGAGGAAGAGGAGGAGGAGGTGGCGGCGGCGGCGGCGGCGGAGGGGAGAAGGAGGTTGGGGAGGAAGAGGAAGAAGAAAGAAGGAAGGAGAGAGAAGGAAGAAGGAAGGACAGGACGAAGGAGGGAGAAGGAAGGAGGAAGGAGGGAGAAGGAAGAAGGAAGAAGGAAGAAGAAGAAGAAGAAGAAGAGGAAGAGGAAGAGGAAGAGGAAGAGGAAGAGGAAGAAGAAGAAGAAGAAGAAGAAGAAGAAGAAGAAGAAGAAGAAGAAGAAGAAGAAGAAGATCAAATTAGTCAGGTGTGATGGTACCAACTTATATTCCCAGCTACTCAGGAAGCCATCCTTAGCTGAAGCAGGAGGATGGCTTGAGCCTAGGACTTTGAGGCTACTGTGAGCTATGATTGTACCACTGCACTCCAGCCTGGGAGACAGAGTGAGACCCTGTTTCAAAACACAAAAACAAAACCAAAAACAAACAAACAAAGAGGATGGAGCACATTCTCAAGAGAAAACAGTAATTGAGTCCTAGCCTGAAATGAACCAAATGTTGAAAGTAACATACAAGGATTTTAAAGTAACTATCATAACTATTCTTAAAAAGTAAACCCAATCATATTTTCAATAAAGGAAAATCTGAGCAGAGAAATCTAGATAATAAAGCAATGAAAACTATAGAACTGAAATATATAATCTCAAAACTTAAAATAAAAAGTCATAGGATGGACTTAATAGCCAAATGGACATAATGGAGATAAAAGTAAACTCAAAGAAAAAGGAACAGAAATTATACAAGGTGAAAGAGGAAGAAGAAATATTAAAAACAAAACGAACAAAATATGTGGCTCTGTTAGATAACATTATATCAAACAGTAAACATACATGTATTTGAAATGCCATAGGAGATGAGAGAGTAAGAATGCAAAGAAAACATTTAAAGTAAATAATAATAATGATAAAATAACAAATAAAATCCCTGGTATATAGATATTAAACAATACAGTTCTAAATAATCTTCTGAAAAAAGAAATCACACAAGAAATTGGAAAATATTTGAACTGAGTGATAATAAAAATATGATATCAAAAATTTTGAGTTGAAGGCAATGCTTAGAGGGAATGTTGTAAGTTCATAAGGCTATATTAAAAAAGAAAGAACTTAAATCGATGATCTAAACTTCTATCTTAAAAATCTAGAAAAAGAAAAGCAAATTAAACATAAAGTAATCAGACAAAATGAGATAAAGACAAGAACAGTTAATAAAATAGAAAGTAACAATAAAGAAAAAAAGAAATCAAAGCTTGTTCTTTGAGATCAATAAAACTGATAAAATTTCTAGCCAGAATTATCAAGAAATAAAGTAGAAGAGTAAAAAGGGAGATATCACTACAGAGTCTTCAACTATTAAGCAGATAATAAGATAATATTATGAGAAACTTTATGACAATAAATTTTACAATCTAGACAAAATGGAAAAATTTCCTGAAAGACACAATTGCCAAAACTGACCCAAGAAGAAACAGAAAACTTTAACAGATTTAGCTCACTTAAGAAAATTGAATTTTGTAATGTAAAATTTTCCTGAAGACAAAAAACTCCTGGCCCCAGTTGTTTGGTTGGTGAATTCTATCCAATATTTAAGGAAGAAAGAATATTAATCTCTCTGGAAAATCAGAAGAGGAGGAATACCAATCAAGTTAATTTATTAAAAAATCAATCAGTACAATTTATTATATTAGTACAAAAGAGAAAAAAACCCACAAAATTATTTCAACAGACACAGATACCTCCCACCCCTTAATTTAATATTCTTTTATGGTAAAAGCTTTCCACAAACAGGGAGCAAAAGACAATTGTCTAAACCTAATCAAGGGCATCTATATAAAACCTATAGACAACAGTGCAGGGCTTAATGATACCTTCTTAAAATAATAAACAAGGCAAAGATTGTGTCACCAATTTTATTTAATATTGTACTGAAGTTCCAAGCCAGTGCAATATAGCAAGATAATTAGGTAAATGGCAGATTGAAGAGGAAGAAGTAAAACTCTTATTTGCAGACATGATTAGGTATGAAGAAAATTTTACAGACTGCTAAGAGGCCGAACAGTACTTTTGATAGCCTCATTGGAACCGGGAGACAAAAGTTTTGTACAAGGTCTGCCAAGGAAGTGGATTCTCCCTGATAAATTTCTGTGCTTAAGGTTAGACTTCTAAAGGGTTCCACCCTAGGAATAATGATAAATGAGACCTAGACAAGCTGTCACAGAACTTCAGCTCAGCTTCAAATATTTCAGTCCCAAAAATTGGTTTAAAAGGCTCTGTATTACTAGCATCACTAGAAAGCTGGCAGAGACAAAAATCAATTCTTTCTGAAGGAAGATATCATCTTAGCTTTCACATTATCTCTACACTTTCTGTGTATGCAATTATTGACATCCAGTAAAAAAATAACCAGGATCGTGAGAAAAATAATAAGAGCATATAGAAATAACAGACAATATGGAGACACCCACAGAAGCTCCACATAGCAAATTTTAAAATAATTATGCTTACTATATACTTGAGGATTAAAAAAAAGTATGTGAGTTTTTACAGAGAATTAGAAACCAAAAAAAGTAACATATTTGCAAAAGAATCATATAAAAATTATAGAACTGAAGAAGCTGAATTTAAGAATTCAAATGGATGGGTTTAAAAAATTAGACATATTGAAGGAGAGAATTAGTGTGCTAGGATTTAGGATAAAATAATACATTAATAATAAAACACTAGGAGATGTAAAGGTGGAAGACACAGAAAAGAGGGAAAGAGACAAAAAAAGGACAGTTAGATGGTCTAACATACATGCAACTGAAGTTCCTAAATAAAAGGAGAGACGAATGGAACAGAAGCAACATTTGAAGAGAAAATGATTGAGAATTTTCCAAAGCCAACGAGACATTGAAACTTAGATTCAAAAGGCACTATGAGCCTCAATCATGATAAACTGAAATCCATACATATACACATATTAGTAAAACTTCTGAGAAAAAAAAGAGAAAAGTCTAAAAAGCAGCCAGAATTTAAAACAAACAAAACATTAACCTTTATAGGAGCAACAATTAGACTGAGAGCTGACTTTAAGAACAACAAAAAAAAGAAAGAAGAAAATAACTGAAGCACTAGCTTCCAGATACCAAAAGGAATACAGAGCAAATGAAAATGGTAAACATATGTATAAAAATAATAAATATTAAGTGCAATAAAAATAGTTTTTACAACAAAAAAAGAGTAGAGATTGCAATTCTAGTCTCTGACAAAACAGACTTTAAAGCAGCAAAGATCAAAAAAGAAAAAAAAAGGACATTACATAATGGTAAAGTGATCAATTCAATAAGAAGAGCTAGAGCTAACTAGCCTAAATATATGTGCACCCAATACAGGAGCACTCAGATACATAAAACAAGTTCTTAGAGACTTACAAAGAGACTTAGGCTCCCACTCAATAATATTGGGAGATTTTAACACCCCACTGTCAATATTAGACAGATTAATGAGACAGAAAATGAACAAGGATATCCAGAACTTGAACTCAGTGCTGGACCAAGCAGACCTAATAGACATCTACGGAACTCTCCACCCTAAATCAATAGAATATACATTCTTCTCAGTAGCACATGGTACTTATTCTAAAATCAACCACATAATTGGAAGTAAACCACTCCTCAGCAAATACAAAAGAACTGAAATAATAATAAACAGTCTTTTGGACCATAGTGCAATCAAATTAGAACTCATGATTAAGAAATTCACTCAAAATCACACAATTACATGGAAATTGAACAACCTGCTCCTGAATGACTTTTGGGTAAATAAGGAAACTAAGGCAGAAATCAAGAAGTTCTTTGAAACCAGTAAGAATAAAGAGACAATGTACTAGAATCTCAGGGACACAGTTAAAGCAGCATTGAGGCAAATTTATAGCACTAAATGCCCACATCAGAAAGCTATTAAGATCTTAAATTAACACCCTAACATCACAATTAAAAGAGCTAGAGAAGCAAGAGCAAACTGATCAAAAAACTAGCAGAAGACAAGAAATAACTAAGATCAGAGCAGAATTGAAAGAGAGACCCAAAAATCCCTGCAAAAAAAAAAAAAATCAATGAATCCAGGAGCTGTTTTTTTTGGAAAAAATTAACAAAATAGATAGACTGCTAGCTAGACTAATAAAGAAAAAAAGAGAGAAGAATCAAATAGACACAATAACAAATGATAAAGAGGATATTACCACTGACTCCACAGAAATACAAACTACTATCAGAGAATACTATAAACACCTTTAAGTGAATAAACTAGAAAATCTAGAAGAAATGGATAAATTTCTGGATATATACACTCTCCCAACACTAAACCAAGAAAAAGTCAAATCCCTAAATAGACCAATGACAAGTTATGAAATTGAGACAGTAATTAATAGCTTACAAACCAAAGAAAAGCCCAGGACCAGACAGATTCACAGCCAAATTCTATCAGAGGTACAAAGAGGAGCTGGTACCATTCCTTCTGCAACTATTCCAAACAGTTGAAAAGGAGGGACTCCTCCCAAGCTCATTTTATGAAGACAGCATCATCCTGATACCAAAACAGAAACACAACAAAAAAAGAAAACTTCAGACCAATATTCCAATCAACATCAATGCAAAAATCCTCAATAAAATACTAACGAACTGAATCCAGCAGCACATCAAAAAACTTATCCACCACAATGAATTCTGCTTCATCTCTGGGATACAAGGCTGGTTCAACACACGCAAATCAATAAACATAATCCATTACATAAACAGAACGAAAAACCACATCGTTATCTCAATAGATGCAGAAAAGGCTTTGATAAAATCCAACATCCCTTTCTGTCAAAAAAGTCTCAATAAACTAGGGATTGATGGAACATATCTCAAAATGATAAAAGCTATTTATGACAAATCCACAGCCAATATAATATTGAATGGGCAAAAGCTGGAAACATTCTCTTTGAAAACCGGTACAAGACAAGGATGCCCTCTCTCACCACTCCTATTCAACATTGTATTGGAAGTTCTGGCCGGGGCAATCAGGCAAGAGAAAGAAATAAAGGGTATTCAAATAGGAGGAAAGGAAGTCAGATTATCTCTGCTTACAGATGACATGATTATGTATTTAGAAAACCCTGTCATCTCAGCCCCAAAACTCCTTAAGCTGATAAGCAATTTCAGCAAAGTCTCAGGATACAAAATCAATGTACAAAAATCACACGCATTCCTTTACACCAACAACAGACAAGCAAAGAGCCAAATCATCAATGAATTATTATTCACAATTGCTACAAAGAGAATAAGATACCTAGGAATACATCTAACAAGGGACATGAAGGACCTCTTCAAGGAGAACTACAAACCACTGCTAAAGGAAATAAGAGATGAAAAAACAAATGGAAAAATATTCCATCCTCATGGATGGAATATCATAAAAATGGCCATACTGCCCAAGTAATTTATAGATTCAATGCTGTTCCTATCAAACTGCCATTGACATTCTTCACAGAATTAGAAAAAAACTACTTTAAATTTCATATGGAATCAAAGAAGACCCCGTATAGCCAAGACAATCCTAAACGAAAAGAACAAAGCTGGAGGCATCATGCTACCTGACTTCAAACTATACTATGAGGCTACCATAACCAAAACAGCATGGTGCTTATACCAAAACAGATATATAGACCAATGGAACAGAACAGAGACCTCAGAAATAATATCACACATCTACAACCATCTGATCTTCAACAAACCTGACAAAGACAAGAAATGGGGAAAGAATCTCCTATTCAATAAATGGTGCTGGGAAAACTGCCTAGCCATATGCAGAAAACTGAAACTGGACTTCTTTATGCCTTACACGCACAAAAAATTAACGTCAAGATGGATTAAAGACTTAAATGTGAAACCCAAAACCATAAAAACCCTAGAAGAAAATCTAGGCAATACCACTCAGGACACAGGCATGAACCAAGACTTAATGAATAAAACACCAAAAGCAATTTTGACAAAAAGCAAAATTGACAAATGAAATCTAATTGAACTAAAGAGCCTCTGCACAGCAAAAGAAACTATCATCAGAGTGAACAGGCAACCTAAAGAATGGGAGAAAATTTTTGCAATCTACCCATCTGACAAAGGTCTAATATCTAGAATTTTCTAGGAACGAAAACAAATTTACAAGAAAAAATCAAACAACCCCATCAAAAAGTGGGCAAAGGATATGAACAGACACTTCTCAAAAGAAAACATTTACATGGCCAACAAACATATGAAAAAAAAGCTCAACATCACTGATCATTACAGAAATGCAAATCGAAACCACAATGAGATACCATCTTACACCAGGCAGAATGGTGATATTGAGGCTGTGGAGAAACACTTTTCCACTGTTGGTGGGAATGTAAATTAGTTCAACCATTGTGGAAGACAGTATGATGATTCATCAAGAGTCTAGAACCAGAAATATCATTTGACCCAATAATCCTGCTACTGGGTATATACCCAAAGTAATATAAATCATTCTACTATAAAGACACATGCACATGTATGTATATTACAGCACTATTTACAATACAAAGACATGGAACCAAACCAAATCCCCATCAATGATAGACTGGATAAGGAAAATGTGGTATGTATACACCATGGAATACTATGCCTTCATGAAAAGGAGTAAGATCATGTCCTTTGCAGGGACATGGATGAAGCTGGAAGCCATCGTTGTCAGCAAACTAGCACAGAAAGAGAAAACAAAACACTGCATGTTCTCACTCATAAGTGGGAGTTGAAAAATGAGAGCACACAGACACTGGGAGGGGAACAACACACACCAGGCCTGTTGGGGGGTGGGAGTAAGGGGAGGGAACTTAGAGGACAGGTCAATAGGTACAGCAAACCACCATGGCACACATATACCTATCTAACAAACCTGTAAGTGCTGCACATGTATCCCAGAACATAAAGTAAAATTTAAAAAAATAGATTTTATGTGTTAAAATATATATAAATGAAAGTGCAAGATAAGGGAATTAGAGTTTATATGGCCCTTGAATTGTTAAAGAAGTTGTAATGTTAGATCTGGATGCAAGTTATAATCTCTAGGTGAATAACTAAAACATGAATAAATAATGAAAGGTAGCTTAATTGAAAAATTGTAAAAAAGAAAAAAAAAAGGAAATAACAAAAATATGTAACCCAAAAGAAATCAAGAAAAGAGAAAAAAGAAAAAATGTAGAATTGTCAGGATAAACAGAAAATATTAAAACTCAAATGTAATAGGAATGTTCTTAATTACAAATGGATTTAAATATTCAATTAACAGAAAGATTGACATAGTGGATTAGGAAGGAAAAAATCAAACTATACCCTATTTACAAAAGATTCACATAAAATATAAAAACATAGACAGGTTGAAAAATAAAGTGATGGGATATGATATCCCATGAAAACACTAACAAAGACAAGTTAATATAATTATACTAACATCAAAGTAGACTTTAAAGCAAAAAATCTTACCGAAGATAAAGAAGTGATTTTAATAAAATAAAATAGTTCAATTTACTAAGAATATGTGACAGTTTTAAATCCAACTATATCTAGTATCATAGTTTCATTTTTTAAAATAAGGAGCAAAATATAATCTGGAGAAACAGTCAAATTCACAATTATATAAAGCAATAATTTTAATATGTGATAAACAAAGATTTGAATAACAGGTTATTCAACCTGACTTATTAGACATATAAAAGCATTGTATACGTGGACTAACAGAAGTTGACCATATCCTGGGTCAAAAAGTAGTCTCATCAAATTCCAAAGATTGGGCCTGGAGCAGTGGCTCATACCCATAATCCCAGCATTTTGGGAGACTGAGGCAGAAGCATAGCTTGAGACCAGAAATTTGAGACCAGCCTGAGCAACATAGTGAGCTCCCATCTCAACAATGACAACAAATTAAATGGGCATGGTGGTGTCAATCTGTAGCCCTAGCTATTGGGGAGGTTGAGGTGGGAGGACTGCTTAAGCTCAGGAGTTCAAGGCTGCAGTGAGCTATAACTGGGCCACAGCACAACAGCCTGGGTGACAGAGCAAGACCCTGTCTCTATATAAAAACAAAAACAACAACAACAACAACAAAAAATTCCAAAGATTGAAGTCATATAAAATATATTCTCTGTCCATAATGCAATTAAGTTAGAAATTGATAACAAAATGAAAACTCCAAAGTCCCTAATTATTTGGAAATTAATAAATACATCTCTAAAAAACTCCATGAGTCAATCTGCAATTGATATTAGAAAATATTTTAACTGAATTATAAGAAAATATTACATATAGAAATATTACATATAAAAACCCATGGAATGAAAGCCATGCTGAAAAGAAAATTTAGAGCTTTGTGTGTTTATTAGAAAATTTAAAAGTCTGGGAAAAATCAGTAAGTTTAAACCCATCTAACAATGTTAGGAAAAAACTAAGGTATTAAAACCAAAAAGACTTTTAAAAGAAAACGAAAAGGAAGTACATAAAAAGAATAGAAAAGCTGAAATGTTACATGACAAAATAGGCTCAAAGTTGAACATTGGCTTTTTAACAAAATTAATAAAATTGACAAGTTTCTTGTGAGATCATGTTTTAAAATTGCCTAATAAAGTACACAACTAAAGAAGATACACATCAGTGTACATCCTAAAGATGTTAAAAAGATAAGTTACATTATTATGAATTATTTTATTTTAATTTTTAGTAAGCTAAAATTTAGATGAAATGAGAAATTATTAGAAAATACATCCTAAAACTAATATAAGAAGTGGGAAATTTGAATAGCTTATATTCATTAAAGAAATTGAATCTATAAGATCTTACTATAAAGAAGCCTCTTTGAGAATTCTACCAAATATTTAAGGAAGAAAT
>NW_016820994.1:385928-392890 GCF_001698545.2 Rhinopithecus bieti | reverse complement strand
CAAATTGCTTCAGCCATTGGAAAAAAAAAAATAACTTTCCAAATCTTTTTATGAGGCCAGGATAACTATACAATCAAAACATAAAATAACCTTAAGAATAGAATATTATTTAATTGAAGCCAATATCATTCATGAACATAGACACAAAAGTTATAAGTGAAATATTAGCAAACCACCTTCAGTCATATGTTAAAAAGACTATTTCTCTTTTACATTTTTTAAAAGTGATACCAAATAGATGTACACAGCCTGTAATCCCAGCGCTTTTAGGAGGCTGAGGTGGGTGGATCACCTGAGGTCAGGAGTTCAAGAACAGCCTTGCCAACACAGTGAAGCCCCGTCTCTACTAAAATTAAAAAAAAAAAAAAAAAAAAAAATTAGCCAGGCATGGTGGAAGGCACCTGCAATCCCAGCTACCAAGGAGGCTGAAACAGGAGAATCATTTGAACCTAGGAGGTGGAGATTGCAGTGAGCCCAGATTGAACGACTGGACTCCAGCCTGGGCAACAGAGTGAGACTCTGTCTCAAAAACAAACAAACAAACAAACAAAAAAAGATGTACATATTTTCAGAATACATGTGATAATAAATTTACATAATTTGAAAAAATCAAATCAGTAAAACTGGGATATCCATCACCTTAAATTTGTGCCTTTTCTTTATGCTATAAAAATTCAAATTATTATCTTATTGCTATTTTGAAATATAAAAGATTATGGTAAATTATTGTCATCCTACTGATCTATCAAACAGTAGATCTTATTTCCTCTATCAAACTATATATTTGTACCCATTTATATACCTCTTTTCATTTTCCCTCATCTGTATCTTCCCAGCCTTTTATAACTACCAATCTACTTTCTATATTTCACGAACCAGTTGGGTTGATTCCTGGAATGTAGGCTTGGTTTTACATTAGAAAAAAAAAAATCAATGTAATTTCCTACATTAACAGCAACAAAAAAGATCATTATATGATTGTCTCAGTAGATACAGTGAAAGCAGTTAAATTCAATATCCATTTATGATTTTTAAAATATCTTAGGAAATTAAGAATAGAGGAAGTCTATTAACCTGAAATATGATATTTACAAATAACTTATAGCAAACAATCAACTTAGTGGTGTAATATTAAAAGATTTCCCTGTAAGGTCACAAACTAGAATGGATACTCACTATTGTCACTTCTAATCAACCTTGCAGTGGAAGTCTTAGCAAATGCAGTGAAAGAAATTTAAAATAAACACAAATGTTCAAGGATTGAAAAGGTAGAAAACTTCCATTAACAAAACTGCCATTAATTATAGAGATAATTATATTTGTAAAAGATTCAAAGTAATCTATAGAAGAATTATTAGAATTAACAACTAAGTTTCAAAAAGATTGTTCAGTACAAGATCAGAATATGAGCATTTATTACATTTCTATATGCCCATTAGTAAATGAAATTTAAAGGTATGGTTACAATAATCTTAAAATAATCAAATACCTAGGAATAACCTATGTGAAAGAACTTCACACAGAAAACCGTAAAATATTATTTAGAGGAATTAAAGAAGATCTAACTAAAAAGAGGAATGTGCCACATTCACAGGTTTGAAAACTCAGGACTCTATAGACGTCTTCTCTCCCCAGATTTGATCTATAAATTTAAAGAAATTCCAATCAAGAGCCCACCAGATTTACGTCGTATGTGTGTGCATGGGTAATTCGACAAACTGATCCTGAAACAGAGAGAAATACAAGGGGCCAAGAAAAGTCAAGATATCTTTGGAGAAGAAAATGAAAAAAACAGGCTCTACCGGATGTTAAGATCTACTATAAAGCTACATTGTAATTTTTACAATGCAGGATTGAAACCTAGGAGAGACAAATAAATCAATGGACTACAACAGAAAGCTTAGAAACAGAACCATACATACATGAACATGTGATTAATGGAAAAGGTGACACTGCAGAGGAGTGGGAAATCAACGGCTTTTTAACAAATGGTACTAGAACTACTGGCTATCTAGTTCAGGGAATACTTGACCTTGTCTCCCACATATATAAAAGTCAATCTTGGGAGGATGGTAGACCTAAAATCTGAAAGGCAAAATAGTAAAGCTTGTAGAAAATAACAGGAAAATTTTCTTATAACCTCAGGGCATGGAAAGATTTCTTAACCAAAAACCAAAAATGCTAACCACAAAGAAAAAAATTGATAATTTTGACCACATTAAAAGTAGGGACTTTTACCATCAGAATACACTCTTATGGGAATGAAAAGGCAAAGCCATAAAGTGTGAGAAGGTATTTATATTCCAACAACTGACAAACTGTATCCAGAATATGCAAAGAGTTCTTATTAATAAATAAAACAAAATGCTAATTAAAATATAGATGAGAGATTTAAGCAGGTAATTCACAAAAGAAGTTATGCAAATGACTAAAAGCCACAAAAAGTGCTTAACTATATTAGTAATAAGGAAAGCATAAATTAAAAGCACAATGAGATACTAGTGTTCATTTACTAGAATTGCACACAACAATGAAAACAAACCACTTCTACACATAACAATATGGATGAATCTCATGAACACAATATTGAGCAAAAGAAATCAGACGAATAATTATACACACTGCATGATTCCATTTTTAAAGATCTTAAATACAGGCAATTCTAAACTG
This sequence comes from Rhinopithecus bieti, assembly GCF_001698545.2. NCBI lineage: Eukaryota > Metazoa > Chordata > Mammalia > Primates > Cercopithecidae > Rhinopithecus > Rhinopithecus bieti. The sequence continues at coordinate 390,220 of NW_016820994.1, read as the reverse complement.
CAGCCTATGGGGATAAAACTTAACTGATAAAACTATAAAGAAAAGTAAGGACTGTCAACTATTAACATTAGCGTAGTAGTTTTCTTTTTGGGAGTGATGGTGGTAAGGGGAAAGATTAGGCAAAAACCTACAGGGGAACTTCTGGGCTGCTGCCAATATTCTATTTTCTGACCTGGGTATTTGTTATGTGTTTGTTTTATGATAATATATTTTTATATTTTTCTGTATGTCTGTTACATTTCACAATGAGTAACTTAAAAAGAGTGAGGGGAACATCCTTCTTTCTTACTTCCTTGGTGGAGAATCAGGGTTACCCAGTATGAATGGCAGAGGGAAAACTGGGTTCTAGACCATCATGGTGATGCCAAGTCAGCCCTGGACCATATACCTCTGAACTGCTTCTACACTACAGAGAAACTAGTTTCAATCTCATTTAAGTCACTCTTGGGAATTAATGTTTCTTGCAGCCAACCTAATCCTAACTTCTACAAGATAAGAGTTGGAATTAATGCAACTTACACCTAGAAAACACCTATTATATATTTGACCAATGCTTGGTTCCAGGTACAGCAAGAGAAACACGTAGACAATGAAGGATTGAGAAAAGGTAAGACACCCTAGATCCCTGGATGGGCTAAATGCTTCTCTCTGATCCCTTAAATCCCATGATTAGAATTGGACAAAAGTCAATTTTTTATTTCTGAGAATAACTTAGATCAGCTGCCAAGTCTCCAGGGTAGTTGCTACCAACAACCACCACCCCCACACATGTTTCTCTTGTCCCATGGAAGGCTGATCTACGGTCATTGCCAAATAGTAAACATATTTTTGCTAAAATTAGACCAACTCTTTGTTTAAAAGGAACTTCGGGGCCTTTCCAATTGTCCTTGGGCCCAAGCACAGTCAGACTAGGAAGATTTATTTTTCAGAACTGAGCTGCATTTAGCTTTCTATGTAGGGCACAGGGTCTTGAACTGAGCACTAAGCAGAAGCAGGGACGGGTCATTCTCGTTCCCAGAATTGGATTGAGCCCAGGTTATTTTAAAGCAAGCTATGAAGCAAATCAAAGTTGTTTTTAAATACATAAATCCAATAAGCCAGCTGGACTCAGGACTAGACCTATATCTTTTCTAGAATTATTCAACCAGAAAATAAAAATATTCCCTAAACTGAACCTGAATTGAATTGTACTGTTTTTGCATTTGGTTCAAGTCCTGGGATTTTGGCAGGAGGGGACAGCCATGTGTTTGTGCAGGGGGAGATCAGGTCTGGAGTCTGTCGGCAGGGCAGAAGGTTCTATGAGCCTGCTTGTGTTTGCAATGTAAAAAAAAAAAAACCTTGTTAGGGGTCTGACATGCAGGAGCTCTGGCTGCAGATAGCAATTCAGCCATTGAAGGGGAAGATGACCTATATTCGTCTGTAGAGACTTGGCATTTGCTGTTTAATCAGTCCTTGAGAAATCAGCTACGGTCCAGGGAAAACTGCAGAGAGTTTGGACTTGTGCTTAATGCTCTCCAAGATGGACAGCCTACCTGGCAGGTATGATTTGTTACACAGAGAATGCAATGTTTTCTTCTCCAAACATACTCCTCAGGCATAGTAAAGAAAGCATTGTACCTCTCCAAACACTCTACAGAAGTTGTGGAGTTTGATCAAGGGAAGGTTTCACTAGCACAGACACTCCGGCTCAGAACACAATGTATTGTAATGCAAATGAATTCAATCCTTCATGGGGAATCCGGAGATTTTCAAAGAGGTACAAGAGGAGGGAACAAATGGCTGCTCAAAGAAAACTATAGAAATAAAGCAAAGCAGTGTCACAACATTTTGTCGCTGTGAGCCTCACAGCTGCCTAAAATCAGAAATAACTGATTCACGCCACAGCAGGGCTTCAAAGGAGGAAACCGATGTTGAGGCCCCTGTCCCACCCACCAAAATCATAAAGATCAGAGTAAAAAGGAATCTGGGGTTGGTGTCTTGAGGTCCTAATGATGTCGGTATTGGTGATGGTTCTGAACAGCCACCATTTACGCATGGATCAATTTATATCACACCTTACAGCATAGTAAGCACTGAGGGATTGGAAAAGAAAAATACGTGGTATCATTTTCCTCTAGAATTGCATCCTCTAGTGGGGAATGCCAGACAGCAATGGTTGAAGAATCAAATTTTTCAGGCCCCAGAGTTTTCCCAGATTTGTCCCTAAGTTTTAGACTGCTGAGATGAATTACCTAATGAAGCTGTGAAGAAAGAAAGCATTAGGATGCCTCAGTGGCCAAAGGGCCATGTCCTAATCTCATCTTGTAGCTCTAATGATAGAAAAAAACAGTGAGAAAGTTGCCATATCACTTCCCTGCTTAAAACCCCTTGATGGTTTCTGATATTCTTTGGATCAAGTCTGCAGTCTTCAGTTTCCTTCGAAGGCCTGCACCATCTGGTGCCTGCCTGCGCCTCCAGCCTGGTCACCCTTTGTTTCCCCCCAACAACACAAGCTTGGTCTCAGCTTGCCATGGTTCTAGCTTGCCATGGTTCTGTCCACCCCAGGACCTTTGTACCTGTCATTTCCTCTGCCTTTTGGCTGGGCAAATCTCTCTAATTCTCAAAGCACAGCTTTACTGTCACTTCACTGGGAGGCCCCTTATCCACATATTCCAGATCAAGTTTCTGGTCTATCTGTCCATTGACCTCTTTACACTGCTTTCCCAGCACTTAGCACGATTATAATTATAAGAATACTGTGTAATTATTTGTAAGCCACATTTCCTGCTGGGTTGTAAGCTTTGTTAGGTCAGAGTTTGCATCTATTTTAACTTAACACTATATCCCACCCCTAGCATGGTGCCTGGCTCATAGTCATAAAAGTGGCTAACATTTATTTGGGTACTTGCCACCTTCTTCATGCATGAACCTAATTAATCCTCATAATCACCCATGAAATAAATGCTATTGGTATGCTTGCTTTGCAGATGGGGGTTTGGAGGAATGGAGAAGTTAAATAACTTGCCCACGGTGACCCAGCCAGTAAATAGTAAGAATTTGAATCTAGATAGTGGAGCTCCAGAGCTTGTGGTCTTAGCAACTGTATTGTGGTGGCTCAAGAAGGGTTTGTCCAATGAATAAGTTTATAAAGAAATGAATGCAATTGGGTTTACATGGCGTTCATGAGACTAATTGACCAAGGAGTGGCAAGAGTGTGAGGTGTGTTTTCTCTCTGCCTGTTACATATGCTAACATTTATTTAGTATTTATTACAAGCCCATTCCCTTGTTTTGCTGATAAGGAAACTGATGCTTAGAAAATTTAGTAACAGGCCATACAAGTAACAAGTAGCTGAATTTGGATTTCAACCTTTTACACTGTATTACACTGTCTCCCACATAAAATTGGGAATAACAAATGTCTATAAAAATGAAGAGAGAGCGCCACACTTGTGGATTTTAATCACGTGCACCCAGACACACAAAGCCCTTTCGAATGAAAGCAAAGTGGATGGGATTTAGATTCTTTTTTCTCTTTCCTTTGGAATTCAACCCAAGTAAGGCATAGAAAATGACCGTGGATGACAGCTGGGATCTTGCACTGGCAGACAAAGAGTCTTGTTCTTCATATTTAGACACAAACACTTGCATTTCAGACTAGGAGACTTGTAGCTAGCAGACAGCCATCTGCTTTTGCTAGGTCCTACCTGGCTCCCCAAATCCTTACCTCTCTTCTACCAATTGCTCAATCTGGCTATCCTGGCCCCAAGTATTATTAACTCTGGTCCTTGGAATATTAACTCTGGTCTGAGGACTTGAAGGAGCATCAGTCAGTCCTTGTGAGGTTGACAGAATTCACCTTTGTAGGCAGTCAGGTTTTAACCTTGGGCACTGGTTTGATGGCTCCTTCATTCACCCAGTGAACAGTAACTGAGCACCTATTACATGGCAGGTCACATGCAGAGTGTTAGAGCTATAACAGTGAACAAAAACACGGATGCTGTCACCATGACACAGGCCGCCTCCTCCAGCAAAGGAGAAGCTGACATAAAGCAACTGGTCACAAAATTAATTACATAATTATGGCACAAGGTGATGTAAAATGTCACCAGAAGATGCCTTCCCTGCTCCAACTGGTTGTTTGCCTGTCCCTACCCCCACCGGTGCCCAATTATAGGAGGCAAGCTCACAGCTGGCAATCAGAGAGGTTGTGTCCTTCATCTTCTAAATGATAAGAAATGTATTTCCTAGGGCCAGATTCTCCCAGTCGATACCAAGTAGAAAATAAAGCATAACTGGTTTAGTGGGGTGGCG
>NW_016820994.1:367526-385758 GCF_001698545.2 Rhinopithecus bieti | reverse complement strand
GGGGGGGGAGGGTGGGGGGGGAGGGGGGGGGGGGGGGGGGGGGTTGTTATTTGCCACCAAGACAGAAGGAATAAAAGGACTGGGAAAGAGAGGAGAGGAACTTTGCAGAAAGTCAAGAAGGGATTTCCAGAGAATGTTCTCGACAGTTTTGGAGTGGCTATTAATACAAGGTCTAGTACCCAGTTTTTGATGGAAGTTTCCTTAGCAGAAACCCTTAGGGAGCTGGATGGAGCAGCAGAGGTGGTAGGGCAGCAGAGGAAGAAAGCAGATGGCAAAGCTTACTCAATCCCTGCAAGCTTGAGCTAGCATGGCAGACTCCTGTGGGTCTGGACCAGGGAGAAGCTGGCTGTCCTATGACAAGGTATACATTGAGTACACCTTGCAGAACAAAGGCCAAGGCAGAGAGGCTAATGGAGGCAGATGGAATCTTCCATGCCTCCAGTTCCAGGAGGATACAGAAGGGGTATTCGGAGAGGCACCAATAGAAAGACAGTCTCCCTCCACCTGTCTACCCTTTCTGCTTGTTGTGAGACCTCAAGATACCTGGAATCAGTAAGCATGTGTGCATCTGTGGGAAACCTGGAGGGAAAACTCTGAATAGTGGGTAGTTCCCAAATACTGACAGGATGTAAATTTGACTCAATACCTGGGAGAGACTTTTAAACTAAAAGTGACCAAAACACAATAAATTGAACTGAATATAGTCTGTTAGACTAAATTTAATTTTCTCTTTGCCAGGCAGAGGGATGAGGGCTTATCTGAGCCAGCTCTTCCCTGCCCTGTAAGCCAGCACTTACCTTACTGAGCCCAGCCCCATCCTCCTCCTCCAGCCCTTGCTGTTGCCACCATGGGTCCAGCACTGGCCAGCTGTGGGAACCACCACAGGAGAATAAGACTTTGGGTCTCTGTCCTTACAATCAACTTAATCCTGGCATGTGCCAGAAGCAGAAGCTATGGGAAGAAGAGAGCAAACAAAACTCTAGGAAACAATTTATGCCTCTGAGCCTGCAGACTCAAAGATGCAGTTTACAACAGAAATTGTAAAAAAAATTTCCAATGTTTCTTCTCCAGAGTGAAATAAGAGCTCTCCTCTGCTTAAGAGAATGCTTGCATTTCTGATTTTCCTGAGGATACTTATAGAATAGAACGAGCCTATCAGGGATGGGACAGCATGTCCACTGAGCAGGGAGAATACAACCTGGTAATTCATTTCTGTAAGACCTCTTTTTTTTTTTTTTTTTTTTTTTTTTTGAGACGGGGCTGGAGTGCAGTGGCCAGATCTCAGCTCACTGCAAGCTCCGCCTCAGCCTCCGGAGCAGCTGGGACTACAGGTGCCCGCCATCTCGCCCGGCTAGATTTTGTATTTTAGTAGAGACGGGGTTTCACCATGTTAGCCAGGATGGTCTCGATCTCCTGACCTCGTGATCCGCCCGTCTCGGCCTCCCAAAGTGCTGGGATCACAGGCTTGAGCCACCGCGCCCGGCTCTGTAAGACCTCTTGCTTAGGGATTGCAAAGTCCTCTTACAACTAATACTTTGTCATAAAAATGACTATAGGGTCCCCGATGGTCAGGTCCAATAAACTATAGAAATGAAAACAAACCTTCAATGTTCCCTTGTTTCCAGGTTTTTCTGCAGAGGAAAGAGAAAGGGAGGGAAGGGGGGGAGAGATAGAGGAAGAAAGAGAGGGAGGGTGATGGAGGGGAAGACAGAGGGGTATGTGAGAGAGAGGGGAGTTGAGGAAGGGAAAACAATGCAGAATATAGGATTTAATTATAAATTCTGGTTTTCTCACCAAAACTGGGGTATTTCTGGAGGCCCAATTTTATGACCATAATGGAACATTATTACTACTACTAATGACAATATTTCTGCTAGAAAAACAAAGCTATAAGTAGCCTAACTTTCCATCAGTAGGAGGCTGGTTGAGTCAATTATGGTAGCATTATACTATGTACTTACTATATTAACGTGTTGTTTTGGATAACATGTAGCTCTTCAAAATAATAAGTTGATTTATAATATTGACCCAAGAGAGATATTTGTGAAAGTAGAAAGAGTAACTTTAAGGACATTATGATTTCATTTTTGTAAAACAACAACAAAAACAATACATACGAACTTAGGGAAAACAGTCTCTGATGTTTACGTGTGTATTCCTGTGAGTAAAGAGAAAGATGTGAGGGATCCCCATGAAACTTACCATTGGATACCTCAGGGAGAGTGGAGGAGGTACTGGAAAGGAGGAAGAGAAAATTAATATTCTCTTTGCACTCCTCTGTATCATTTGAGTTGCCACAATGCACACAGATTACTGGAATCTCACTTAAAAAGAATAAAACCATTAGAAACATTAAATTGCTTAGCATATAAAGTAGCAAATAGTACTAATGGGTAATAGAAAGCACTGTCTTTGTAGCCTATTACGTGTCATATCCACTGCTAAGTGCTTCATATACACTCTTGCTTGCATCTTACAACAGCCTTATGCTCACATTTTACAGGCTCAGAAATGCTAAGTTGCCTGAATTTGCACCACACTTCCCTGACATCGTTGAGGTCTGAACCCAGGTCAGGCCAACTACATAATCCCTGGGGAGAGGGATGCAGCTAGAGGGCTTCCAGGTAACAAGAGGTCCAGCACAAGGACTCTGTACAGGAGTATCAGGTGGTGGTGAGCAATTTCCGCTGTACCCAGTGACAGGGCAGGAACTGTGACAGCTGTGAGCTGGACCCAGGGTTAGAATAGCTTCCCTGGCATATCAAATTTTAATAACTCAATTCTCATGACTAGGCTCAGCTGAGCAAGCTGCTATTACCCATCAGCTTCTACACAGTATTTCCCTGGAACAGGTTGTTTGGAACATCTTATGTCTGGAAGCATTTTATCATCAAGAAGACCTAACCAAGATGCATTCAAATTGTCTAGCCCACTTTCCCGTGCCCATGGGCAGGGAAATTAAGGGTATTCAGGTCTAGCCAGCGTGTGGAGTTAGGCAGTCAGGTCTTATTAATGTGGAGTTTTGTGACAATTTAGCATAAGCTTCACTGAAATTTGCTTCTGCAACACTGTAGATAAAAAATTTGCCAGATTTCTTGATAAATAAGGAAACAGACAAGTAAGGATAGGAAACATTTAACCTACTTGAGAGATTTAAGTGTTTTTCTGTTGTTGTTGTTGTTGTTGTTTTATTTGTAAAGAACTTAAGCATGGTGTCTGCCTGAAAATGCCAGTTCCTAAATAGTTATTATTAATGGCGAAAGCAGATTCAGCAAGATCTAGGTCATAACTTTTTAGAAGTAGCCAAGTAACTATACCTGCTTTAAAACTGTAGTCTACTTCTCCAACAATGTTATTTCCTTAAATGACTAGACATGCTCCCATCAGCATTGGGGATGTCCTGACATATTATCTCTGAGACTGAAAACACCAAGTGTCCAAATCTTTCTTGCAGTTTATTCATTTTTCAGATGACAGTGTTTATCAGTTTAGAACTTAGCTTGAGAACTTTAGATTTCTCTGTTTCTACAGATCAGCAGATGTAAGCTGCACACCATCTCAAAAAGAAGAAATGCCTTCTATTTCCGTGGAAAAGATTTGCTTGTTCCTCCTTTTTTAAGTCTCCCCTGTGTTTTGAAACCACATCTTTTGCCGTTCCAGTTTTTGTGGTCTCTGTTTTCTAGTCTCCAAGATTGTTCCCACTCTCCTTTTAAAGTGATCATTCCATTCCGTCCTGCTGCAATTTACAGATGGGAGAAGAGCAGTCCACATCTGCAGCCTCCATTTCCTAGTCACTATTTCTTTCTCTGTCTTTAGTCCCTACCATCGACAGAAATTGCTCTCTCAAAGATCATGAATGACATTCTACCAGCAAATGTGGTGACCTTTTCTCAGTCTTCATGCTGCTTGCCCTTTCTGAGTGTCTCACACTGTGGACCACCTCTTCTGCCTTTACGGAAAATTCATTTTTGCTTCCATTATCCTGCAATTTCTTTCTTCTTTCTTTGGTTCTGGATGTGGTTTTTGTTCCCTTTCTTTGCTTTCCCTTGCTCCCTCACTCCCTTAAATATAAACATTTTCAAATTCTACTTTCTTCTGGTGGGGGGGGGGCGGATTATGTCTCATCTTCTTTTTTGACTATAAGTACATCTTTGTGGATGAGTTCCAAATCTATAGTAAAATCAAGTCCTGCCTTTCTAATTAAATTCCACCATGCCAAGTACACACATTTCATTCTCAGTCTGTTCTTTTTTCTAGTGGCATTATACTACCTTCTCGAGTGACAGGGCTTGATATCTTGGGATTATCTTTAAACTACTCCCTTCTTCCCTTCCCTTCCATCCTAACAGTAAGTGAGCCCTGTTGGTTCTGACTGTGAAATATCTATCACAAACTAGAGCTTGGCAGTTCTTTCAGAAGTGACTTAGGATAAACTCAACCATCCTGAGCCTCAGTTTCCTAACCCTTGCCACATAGATCATGGCAGATACAGTTCAGGTGTTGTTAAGGGTTGATAGCCCCGCTATTAAAGCACTGAGAGACTGGTACTTTACTACTTTGAGTAGATGCTTTGAGTTGTTTATTTCATTTTGTTCTGTAGAGGTGGCATCTTCCTATGTTGCCCAGGCTGGTCTCTAACTCCTGAGCTCAAGCAATCTTCTTGCCTCAGCCTCCTGGATTGCTGAGATTACAGGTGTGAGCCACTACACCCAGATACTTTTAGTTGTTCTTGCTATAATCACTACAGTTGATTCTTGTTATTCACAGTGGTTATGTTCTATAAAGTTGCCACAGACACTAAATTAGTGAATATTGAACCATTGGTTCTAGGGAAATACAGGGCTAGGTTCCTATAAACCTATGATCACAACATTATCATTGAGCAATCAGTATGTAACTTTGTTTTATGTGTGTTTCTATTTAAAGACACTTAATATACTTTGCTGATTCACGGACATTGGGCTTATAGCCAAGAACATTATGATTTGTGCTTGAATGAAGCTTATCTAACACACATATTTTCTCCATAAGGCACATCAGAGCCTTTTTGCACTTAAGAAAACTAGACAGCACTTGAATATTATGCTTGGGGTCATTTTAAACAGTTAAATCACCAATAAAATGCACAAAAATGCAAAAAACCATGGCACTGTTAAATAGACCACAAAAAGGACACTTGTTGATGGCATGAGAGGTGAAACAGCAAGGCAGAGTGTATTAATCCATTTTCACACTGCTATAGAAAAACTGCTTGAGACTGGGTAATTTAGAAAAGAAAGAGGTTTAATTGACTCACAGTTGCGTATGGCTGGGGAGGCCTCAGGAAACTTACAATCATGATGGAAGGCAAAGGGGAAGCAGGTAGCTTGTATACAAGGTAACAGGAAAAAGAATGAATGCAGGAAGAGCTACCAAACACTTGTAAAATCATCAGCTTTCATGAGAATTCACTCACTATCATGAGAACAGCATAGGGGAAATCACCCCCATGATTGAATTACCTCTACCTGGTCTCTCCCTTGACACGTGGGGATTATGAGGATTATGAAGATTATAATTCAACATGAGATTTTGGGTGGGGGCACAGCCAAACTATATCACAGAATGTCACTTTGCTCCAGCTCAGCTGGGAGTGTGAGTATTGGGCAACTCAAATTTTCTGATCCACTGCACATGCCTGTAAATAGCAGTGAAAACACCCTGAGTATTGATTTTGAGGTTATAAATAAATTGTAACCAGTAGGTGAATTGACAAATATGAAATCTGTGAATAATGAAATTCAACTATGCATTTTCCTTCTTTTACCTGATACACTTGCCCTCACTGAAGCCTTGGCTTCCCTTTGCCTAAATTTACTGCAGCAACTCTCCTGAACTATTTTTCTCCCCCAGTCTCCCACTTTCCATGCCCATCTTATACTCCCCATTGTCTGTGCCTGAATTCAAGGTTCTGGCTGACAGGAATTCTCTTTACATTTCTCCCTCTCTGCCTAGCTCCATCTCTATGAATAATACTCTTATCAGCTGCCATGTTATAAATGTATCATTTTAAACAAAACCACTTACTTTCATTTTCCTAATTTCTAGAATGAACTGATGGTTTTCAGCCTGCCTAATTTACAGGATTTTTGTGAAGATCATGTAAAATAGTAATTCTCAAATTTTCACGTGAACAAAATCACTGGGGAAATGGGCCAGAAAGGGAAGAGAAATAACTTAGAAATTCAGATTTCTGAGGTCTCACCTCAGAGATTCTGACTCAGCAGATTAAAATCAGTCCCAGTCCTACTTTCAACAATATCGTGAGATGTTTCTTGGACCACACTTTAAGAAGCACTGGTAAGTCAACAGATGTGAAAATGTTTTGTAAGCTAGCTACCTTCCTCCACCAGAAAAATAGCAATTGAGCACCTGCTATGTGTTGCTCAGTGGTGAGCAAGGGATGTCACAGCGAAAGGGACAGAAAAGCAAACTCAAAAAAGAGATGAGAAAGGATGACTAGTATGTTTTTGTTAATGCTGTTTTTTTCATAAGAACATCATAAAAAGAAGCCAAACTTCTACAAAGAAAACAAATAGGCAAGTGCCGAGATCCCAGAAACAAGTGTGCAACTAAACCTCAAAATCAAGCTCAAATGCTCCTTCCACCGTCCACCTTCTGTGAAAACGGTTTGCAGGCACCTTCTTTGTGTCCTATCGGCTAGAACTCTCCTTGAGGACAAGGAGCTAACAGTTTGTGTGTCTCCAAAGATCACATTGTGGGCATTGTACCTGATGTGTACTCAGCAGAAGTTTGAATGGTTACTTTGTTTACACATGTGTCAGTTGGAAAATAGCCCCCATTCAACACAGTTAGACATATGGGCATGTAAAAAATAGCCAGTTAATAACTTCTTATTGTTTAGCAGACTTGTAGTCAGGGATGGCCACTAGCCACTCAAAGAGGCAGGTAAGGAAAGGAGAAGAAAAAAGATAGATGTATATAAAAAAGCTCACTGTGTGGCAGCCATTGTGCTCACACTTCTGTCACCAGCACTGTGACTCTAGTTAATGCAACTAAATCATTAATGAAATACTTTATAACTTTTCTGCTAAATATTCAAAAGCCAAAATTTATTTTATTCTTACAGCATATCACAGTTCAGACTAGCCACATTTCAGGGGCTCAGTAGCCATGTATAGCATGTGGCTACTGTGTTGGACAGCACACCTCTAGCAGAGGGAACAAATGGATTTAAGCGAACTGATTTAGCCAGGAAAACACATGGGCCTGGGTTTAACTGATAAAAATATTTTCGGATGAAGAAACCAAACCCATATTATTCAGTATTCAGATGCTGCAATGTTAAGTCAGTGTTTTTCAAGGGAGCAAGGCTGAAGATATTTTATCCTAAACTCAGGCTTTTTCTTGAGTCATTATATTTGAAACATAAAATTAAGATACATACAAGTCCAAAGGAAACCAATGATGTTGAGATTTTTTTGCAAAATATTAAAAAAGAAACTTAAAGAGATAATATGACAGTATAGGTGCTTCTTTATTGTTGCATTAAATAATTAGGACAAAAGCATATTTGCAGGACTAATAATAATAACTACCATAATTTTAAAGAAATAATAAACACAAATAGTAATATAAAAGCTTGTAATATGAAATGATATGGGTTTTCTATTGGTGGCAAAGTCACAGGTGCTACAAATGATGGTTTACTACCTACGATTATAACTGAAGGAAAATTTAATTTGTAGCTAGACCTTAGTGAAAATAAAGATGTAGTTTTCCTCCACACAAGATCATGGGCAGCCTTAATTCTGTCCATGGATCTTCTGGTACCCAAGTTTAGAATAAGTTCTAGGTAGAGGTACTTGGATAAGTGACCCAGCAATTCAACTTCACAGAGACTCCTTTTTGTTCTTTATAAAGACATGTAACCCTCCAGTCTATCTCTGCTTTGCACTTTAATTTTTACTCACTGGTATTTAAGAAAATTTTTAGAAAGTCCCACTGAAACCAGTTTCTTTTGAGCCTACTTTGTTTAATTGTCTACTAAGTACAATTAAACAAAGATCTTCTGCTTTCTACTTGAGATAAAAAATTAACAATTAACTGACTTTATTTTGTTTTATTTTGTTGCTTTTATTTTTTAATTTAATTAGTATTTTTATTTCTATAAATTTATGGGGTACAAGTGCGATTTTGTTACATGCATAGATTTCATAGTGATGAAGTCAGGGCTTTTAGGGTACCCATCACCTGAATAATGTATGTTATAGGCATTAAATAATTTCTCATCATCCACCCCGTTCTCACCCCCTCACCCTTCCAAGTCTCTACTGTTTATTATTATACACTCTATGTTCATATGTACACATTTAGTTCCCACTTATAAGCAAAATCATGCAATATTTGTCTTCTTGTGTCTGATTTATTTCACTTAAGATAATGATCCCCAGTTCCATTCATTTTGCTGCAAAAGACATCATATCATCATTTTTATGGCTAAATAGTATTCCATTGTGTGTATATATGTATATTAAATATGTATATATACCACTTTATTCAGACATATGTTGATGGACACTTAATGTCAACATATATGTATATTATATATGCATATGTACCACTTTTTTCAGCCATATGTTGATGAGCACTTAACATCAACATATGTTAAGATTGATTTCATACGTTTGCTATTGAGAATAGTGCTGCAATAAACATATGAGTATAGGTATCTTTTTGATATACTGATTTATTTTTCTCTTGGTAGATACATAGTAGTGAGATTGCTGGATCCAACGGTAGTTCTATTTTACCTCTTTAAGAAATCCCCATACTGTTTTCCATTGAGGTTGTACAAATTTACACTTCTACCAAACAGTGTATGAGTTCTCTCTTCTCCACACCTTCACCAACATATAGTTTTTGTCTTTTTAATAATAGTCATTATGACTGGTATAAAATGATATCTCATTGTAGTTTTAATTTGTACTTCTCTGAGGATTAGTGATGTTGAACATTTTTATATACCTGTTGGTCATTTATATGTCTACTTTTGAAAAATGTCTATTCATGTCACTTGACCACTTTTAAAAAATGGGATTATTTGTGGTTTTTCATTGAGTTGTTTGAGTTCCTTGTGAATTCTGAATATTAGGCCCCTGTTGGATTCATAGTTTACAAATATATTCTCTCATTCTGCAGGCTGCCTGTTCCCTCTGTTGATTATTTCTTTTGCTGTGCAGAAGCATTTTAGTATAATTAAGTCCCATTTGTCTATTTTGTTTTATTGCCTGTGTTTTAAGGTCTTAGTCATAGATTCTTTGCCTAGACCAATGTACAGAAGAGTTTTCTCCATTTTTTCTTGTATTTTTATAGTTTTAAGTCTAACATTGAAGTCTTTTATCCATCTTGAGTTGATTTTTGCATATAGTAAGAGACAGGGATCCAATTTCACTCTTCTGCGTATGGAAATCCATTTTTCCCAGCACCATTTATAGAAAAGTGTCCTTTCACCCATGTATGTTCTTGTCAACTTTATCAAAGACTAGCTGGCTGTAAATATGTGGCCTTATTCCTAGATTCTGTTCTCTCTTTTGTTTCATTGATCTATGTGTCTATTTTTATACCAGCACCATGCTGTTTGGGTTATTATAGCCTCATAGTATATAATTTGAAGCCAGACAATGTGATGCCTCCAGCTTCGTTCCTTTTGCTTAAGATTGCTTTGGCGATTAAGGCTTTTTTTTTGGTTCCCTACTAATTTTAGGATTGTTTTTCTAATTTTGTGGAAAATGACTTTGGTATTTTGATAGGAGCTGCATTGAATCTGTAGATTGCTTTGGGCAGTATTTGCATGTTAATGATGTTGATTCTTCTGATTCATATTCATGGGATGTTTTTCTATTTACTTGTGTCAGCTATTATTTCTTTTGTCAGTGTTTTGTAGTTTTATTTGTAGAGATCTTTTACTTCCTTGATTAAATATATTCCAAAATATTTTATTTTTTTTTTGTAGCTATTGTAACTAGGATTGGCTCCTAGATTTAATTCTCAGCTAGGTCATTATTGGTGTACAGAAATGCTACTGATTCTTGGGCCTGGCGCGGTGGCTCACGTCTATAATCCCAGCACTTTGGGAGGCTGAGGGGGGTGGATCACGAGGTCAGGAGTTCAAGACAAGCCTGATCAACATGGTGAAACCCTGTCTCTAAAAAAAAAATACAAAAATCAGCTGGGTGCAGTGGTCTATACCTGTAGTCCTAGCTACTTGGGAGGCTGAGGCAGGAGAATTGCTTGAACTCAGGAAGTGGAGGTTGCAGTGAGTGGAGATTTCACCACTGCACTCCAGCCTGGGTGACAGAGTGAGACTCTGTCTCAAAATAAATAAAATAAATAGATAAAATACTAAAATAAATAAAATAAAATAAATATAAATAAAACAACAACAACAAAAAACGCAAAACAACAACAAATAAAAAACAACTACTGATTCATGTACATTGTTTTTTGTATCATAAACCTTTACCAAGTTCATTTATCAAGTCTAAGAGTTTTTTTGGGGTGGAGTCTTTAGGTTTTTCTAGCTATAAGATCATATCTTCAGTGAACAGAAATAATGTGACTTCCTTTTTTCTAGTTTTGATGCCTTTTATTTCTTTCTCTTGCTTGATTCCTCTGGCTAGAACTTCTAGCTCTATGTTGAATAGGAGTGGTGAAAGTGGGCATTCTTGTCCTCTTCCAATTCTTAGAGAATATACTTTCAACTTTTTCCCCATTTGGCATGATGTTGGCAGTGGTTTTGTCATATGTGGCCATTATTACTTTGAGGCATGTTCCTTCTGTGCCTAGTTTTTTAAGTGCTTTTATCATGAAGGGATGCTGAATTTTATCAAATGCTTTTTCTGCATCTACTGAGATGATCATATGATTTTTGTCCTTAAATCTGTTTATATGATGTATCACATTGTTTTATTTGTATATGTTGAACCATCCTTGCATCCCTGGTATAAAACACACTTGATCATGGTGTATCATCATTTTGATGTGCAGTTGGATTTGATTTGCTAGTTTCTTCTTTTCTTTTCTTGTTTGAAGATTTTTGGTTGATGATCATCAAGGATATTGGTCTGTAGTTTTCTCGTTTTGTCCTTGTCTGGTTTTGGTATCAAGGTAATACTAACCTCATAGAATGAGTTGGGGAGAATTCTTTATTCCTGAATTTTTTGGAACAGTTTCAGGAGGATTGGTATTAGCTTTTTGTATGTTTGATAGAATTTGTCTGTGAATCCATTTGATCCTGGGCTTTTCTTTTTTGGGAGATTTTTCTATTATTACTGATTCAATATTGTTACTCATTATTGGTTTGTTCAGGTTTTCCATTTCTTCCTGGTTCAATCTTGGGAGGCTGTATATTTCCAGGAATTTATTTCCTCTAGGTTTTCTAGTTTGTGAGTATATAGTTGTTCATAATAGTCTATGATGATGTTTTGTGTTTCTGTGGTATTAATTGTAATGCCTCCTTTTTCATTCTTGTTTTATTTGGATCTTCACTCTTCCTTGGTTAGCCTAGCTAGAAGTTAATCAAGTTTTAAAATCTTTTGAAGAAGCAGCTTTTTGTTTTGTCAATCCTTTGTATTGTGCTTTTGCCCTCTATTTCATTAGTTCTGTTTTGATTTTTGTTATTTCTTCCTTTGGATTTGGCTTATTCTTGATTTCCTAATTTATTGAGGTGTGATGTTAGGTTGTTAATTTGTATTCTTTCCACTTTTTTATTTATTGTTATAAGTGTCTCTCTTCACACTGCTTTTGCTGTATCCTACAGGTTTTGGTATGTTGTGTTTCCATTTTCATTTATTCCAATTTTTTAAAAATTTCCATCTTAATTTCTTCATTGACTCAATGATCATTCATGATCAGGAGCATGTTGTTCAATTTCCGTGCATTTGTATAGTTTCTGACATTGCTTGTGGTATTGACATCTGGTTTTATTCTACTGTGGTCTGAGAATATACCTGATATAACTTCTATTTTTTAAAAGTTTGTTGAGACTTGTTTTTTGGTGTATCATGTAGTCTGTCTTGGAGAATGTACTTTGTGCTGATGCAAAGAATGTATATCCTGCAGTTGTTAGGTAAAATGTTCTGTAAATGTCTTTAAGATCCATTTGGCTTTAAGTCTGATTTAAGTCCAATGTTTCTTTGCTGATTTTTTTTATCCTGATAATCTAATGCTGTGACTGGGGTTTTGAAACCCCCACTATTACTGTATTACTGTTGATCTCTTTCTTTAGGTCTAGTAATATTTGTTTTTATGAATCTGAGTGCTCCAGTGGTAGATGTATATATATTTAGAATTGTTATATCTCCTTGCTGAATTAATCCCTTTATTATTATTTGATGACCTTCATTTTTTTGGCTATTTTTGATTTAAAGTTTAAAGCATAAAGATACAAGCATAGCTACTGTTGATCACTTATGGTTTCCATTTGCATGGAATATCTTTTTTCACCCCTTTACTTTCAGCCTATATGTCTTTACAGCTAAGATTAGTTTCTTGTAAGAACCATATAGTTGGACTGTGTTTTGTTACTGATTCCACCAGTGTATATCTTTTAAGTGGAGCATACATAGGCCATTAATGTTCAAGGTTAATATTGATATGTGAGGTTTCATTTCTGTCATATTGTTAATTGTTTTCTAGTTGGGTTATAAATTCTTTGTTTCTTTTTCTTTGTCACCTTATATATTAAACAAATAAAATATATTCAATGTAGAGAAATAAAAGAAGCAATCAACAAAAAAGAAAATTAGTGCACTATAGACATAAATACCATTAATATTTTGATGCATACCCTTTGAGACAAACAAAAATGTATCTGGTATGTACACAGGAAAAATATGTAGATATTTATTTTAAAATAAAATGAGATGGTATTGTATATACTCTCCTGTAACCTACTTTTTTGCACTTAAAATGTCACAGGCATCTCTGTATGTCAAAAAATATTTGATACCATTTTTTAATGTCAGGATGGCTGAATTCCATTGTATAACTGTGACATAATTTAACAAATTCCCTTCTTAGACTTTTAAGTTGTTTCATTTTTTTCATAAGTAAAACAATACTTAACAGTAAGCAAGTATTTCATTTTCAAACTTTCTATTAAATTTAGATGACACTTTCTTTCTCAAAAAAAAAAAAAAAGAAAAAAACACACCCCATCTCATAAGATTATTGGAAATATTAAATGAGATGAAGTACATAAATTATTTGGCACAGATCCTTTCATGTAATAAATATGCAGTGGCAATTAGCTATTTTATAATTTAATTTTTGTTATTATAGTACCTCTTATCTGAAATACTTTGGACCAGAGAAATATTTGATTTGAATTTTTTTGAATTTTGGAATATTTAAAGACTATATGCCAGCTAAACAATCCTTATCTAAAAAATCCAAAATCTGAAATAATCCAATGAGCATTTTCCTTGAGTATCATGTTGGTACTCAAAATGTTTCAAATTTTGTAATATTTTGAATTTCAGATTTTTGTGTTAAGGATGTTTAACCTGTATTTCATAGGGTAACTTCCCAAGTATGAAATTTCTAGATCAAAAGGTATAGTCAAATTTGAAATGTGATGCCAAAGTTTGACCTAGAAATATTGTTTCCAAACACCCATGAATGAATGTAAATATCTATTTCCCTTGTCACTGTTGATTTTAAAATCTTTGCCATTTGCTATGCCTTTGACATCATCACTAGGGGAGTTGAATACTTTATATACACTTATTGGCTATTTTAATTTCTTTTAAAATTATTTATCCCCTATTTGTCCTTTGTCATATGTTGTAAATTTTTTTTTCAGTTTTAAAAACTTCCCTTTTAGCTTTATCTACAACATCTTTTTATGGAGAAACTTCAGAAATAATTTAATGCTTATAGTTTCACCTATTCCCTCCCCACCTTTTTGGTGGGTTCATTTTTTGGAGTCACACTTGGAAATATTGCTTTGTTTCAATTTTATAATGTATTAGAATTTCTTTAAGTAATTTTATCATATAGATGTTTATATATAAACTTTTAGCTCATCGGGAAATTATTTTGATGTATTACATTAAGCATAAAATTAGCTTAAAAATTAATAGCCACTTGAACTAAAGTAATTACTACATAGGTAGATTCTTTGCAACAAAGAAATGTTTAAGAATTTGTAAAAATTCTGTTTAAAGTACATTTCAAAGAAGTAGATTTGATTATACTTTATTCGCCTACATTTTGACTTCCTAGTTCACAGTAGTAGGGAGGAGGGGTTATGTTAGACAGAATATTGTTAATTAATCCTTCCCATTCCCTAAGTAGCAATTACCACCCAACCTTTATGGGTACTTTATTTTCTTTTCCTTCATTTCTCTCCTAATCACTTTTATATTTCTAGCTTTGTCTTAAGCCTCCACTGATTTCATCAAGGAGAATGAAACAGGAATAGCATAACAGCTAAAATAACAAGATGAAGTTGGGCACTTTTGCTAGTAGTGTTGATTTTTTTTTCTAACACATCAAAATATAGCCCTATGTGAAAACACTGACTTTGTAGAGATGATTGGTTCTTCAAAAACAGAATGGTACCGTTGATTTATTTTGCATGATGTCTTGGTTATAGGTAAATATTTTATGATGTTGGCATATGGAAAGTATGAATCCACCCAAGTGTTTAACATGAGATAATTTATTTTTACTTTTCTTGTCCCCATTTCCTGTGGCAATATTCTGTTTAATTCAATCAGAACTTTGTATCCTTATGATATGTAGAGCACCAGCTTCACTGAGACAGTGCTTGAAGAAGATTGGCGCAGATAGCAGCTCCTCTTGTCACAAATGGAATCAGACTCCTCTTATATAGGAGATACTAAATTGGCATGGTGGGCTGAATGACAGCAAGGCTGAAGGAAAGCTATTTAGACAGAAAAGGTACCTCAAAAAGGCACTGTATTGACCAAGAAGATATCTAAGATGTCAAAAGGTGATGGTAAAAGAAAGTATGGGTTCCTACTTTCCCTGTAGAAACTCACTCAAAACCAAGTTAGTTTCCTCACCAACCCAGAATTGAGAGGAACAACCAGAGAAATGTCTTGCTTCCCCAAGGTCTTTTGAAAGGCACATTTAAAGCTATGCATATGTGCCTATCGACTGCATTTTACATCTCTAAACTGTCTATGTCATTGGGTCTTCTACCTCAACAGGTAACTTCATCTGTGAACACTGGGGCGATTTCAACTGAGCAACCACTATTACAGACAGAGCTAAGCCTGCTAGAAGTAACTGTATTTATCAGTCATCTGCCAATGACATCCAAGCCATGTATCATACATTCAAACTTCGGGTGGAGTAGTAGAGAGCTGTTTAGAAAATCTAACTCTGTCCTCCTAGTCACACTTCTTTGATTTGTATGAGACATTCCCTTGCAACCCTGCCTCCAACCTGCTTTCCTTTAAATAAGGTGAAGAACAAGAAGAATTGCTTACTACCCCAGTTCTCATAAAAACAAGTTAGTTCTTATATCAAAGCTATGACAGAGTCCAATGTCTAGAACGTATCCAAGATTCCTGAGTCCTATAATCTACCGTCAAATCTCCATCCCACTGCTAACCTTCACTGGAGAATGCCATGTGCATACAGGCTTGTGCATCATGGCTCCTTGACCTAGTACAGTCTACAAAATCCTGAACCAAACTCATAATGTCTTCTTCCCTCTGAGACCTCAACTCCAGAGTAGGCTAGAAATAAATTGATGCACTTGCTTTGAAGTCCAACACCAGGCACAACGGTGATCCCCAATGCTACCCATATCCAAGAATCAGTAAACTATTTAATCTTTCTAAGTCTTAGTTCCCTGATGTTAAAATATGAGTAATTATAGTCCCTATCACATGAAATCTAAGATATAAATGCACAAATACAGTGCTTGGTTCAGTAAAATGTGAACTGTTGTTCTTTTCCTCCTCCCTCTACTTTTTACTTTCTACCACTCTCCAACATTTTCCTCATCTATTTTTACTGAAACACAGTCTCTATTGATACTTACAACTTTCCACTTTCCTTTCTTTCTGTCACTTAATTATATGTGACATTCCGACAAGACTATAACCAGGCCTACTATGGGCATGACCCTAATCCAGCTTCAGCACCTATCCCACTCCCCCTTTCCCCTGCCTTGCATGGTGTATACTGGTATGAATACATGAATGAACGAACGATTACCTGTGACTTTTAAAAACTGGTACCTGCTTTAATACATGTTTGTATCAAAGTTGGCTCTTTTTCTGTCTGCCCACATCGGTGATCTTGGTGTTTTGAGGACAGGGACTATCAGGGTAATTGGTTTTGTACCACAGAGCATGCAAAAAGTCCTAATTGATGATGACATTTTAGTAGTCAACAACAGTTGAAGTCAGAAAGGACTTTTTCTTTTTTGCATCATCTTTATGTTTAATGAAACATTCGATCCTCCTCTTTAGGAGTTTTATTTTCTAATTTCCCCAAATTGCATTTCCAGTTTCTACATGTTGCTTGTCTCATGGTGACAGTTTCAGGCATTTTCCCAAATGCTAATGATACAAAGGATGAATGATAGTGTGAGTAAATTGCTGTGGAACTGCGCTTTTGAAAAGATAAAAAGAACAAGAAATGGGACTTCTCTAGTTTCTGTTCAATTTCAATAACACATTTCTTATTAGCTGCCTTTGTTTTTACTCTGTGGGTATTTAAATTTTAGCAAACTGAGTAGTTTCTCCCAGAGAACTACCAACTGAGCGTTTTTCAACTATGGCAAACAGGATTTTTCTCATATGAAGCAGATTATGTTATTACTAAGGATAATTGAAAGCACACTTGAATTGTTGAGTTGGTTCCCAAAGTGGATTTTACTTGCAGAGAACATGGAAAAACGAGACTGATTGAAGTGAGCCCCATTCTTAGCACCAGGCTCTATTTCCAGCATATTTCTGGGTCTCCCCTACCCTCCTTCAATCCATAGCCCATGTTGCTGTCAGAGTGTTTTCTAAAATGCACTTCTGATAACATTGTTTCCCTCCTAATACCTGATTATGGCTCTTCTTTACTTTCTGAATAAAATGCAAACTTTTTCCCTCCCCAGGCTTAGCTACTACTCTTCTCAAAGCGTACTATAGTCTTCCTGGCCTTTGGAAGTTTATGTATGTGTACCTATTGTCTAGAACCTAGAAGAAACTCTTTATATGCCTTCCCAGACCTCACCCAGGTTACCTTGCATTCTCTTGACTTCTGTTCATCTCTCAGAATTCTACCTGGATGTCACTCCTACCAGGCAGTCTTCCACAACTCCCAGCTGGTGTAGGGGCACCTCTCTGATTATACAGCCCCCTATACCTCCAACACCATAACCACACCATAGCCCTGATAGTCTTTCTCTGCTTGATGTCCCTCAGTAGACTGCTCAGGTGAGACGGTTGTCTCATTCACAACTGTCCTGTAGGGTCCAGCATAATGAATGCCTCACATGTTTTTTAACATGATGATATATTAGGGATAAAAAGGAAGACCTAATAAATATTAGGATCCTAAGTTCATTTTGCTGAGGCTAGATTCAGGCATTTAGCTTATATTTCATTTGAACTTGAATACTTCATGAGATGTTTCCCCAACCACAACAAAAGGGACTGCTGAGCTGACCCTTCAGAAGCCTCCTGTGGGGCCTGCCTGCAATAGGTAATACATATTTACTGTTAGCTATGCAAATCTTACTTCTCTATGAATAGTTTCTCTCTCAATGGTGTGTCTAGCAATGATTAATAGAGTTTGAGCACCTAGTTCCTAGTTATTTTTGCAACTAGGATAAAACATGATACAAAACAAGTTTAAATTGTAAAGGCAGATTTTCTTGACCAAGAGACTTGTGAACTTTAGGAGAATTTTCATAGGAAGATGATCAAATATTGTGTTTTAGCTAGGGATCTAACAGGCAAATGAAGTATAAGTCATTTTTTGGCTTCCATGGTGGATCGCCACCTTGACATAGTAAAAGCCATCAATGTGGTGACACTTGGCCACCTAAGTCAAAGTTGTTACAATGCCCAGGACAGTATTCCACACAAATGTAAGGACTTATCCAATCAATAGGTTCCAATAGAGTCTTAACACTTGTAGAATTCAGTTTGGTGCTCAAGATTTCTTTTTTTTTTTTTTTTTTTTTTTT
>NW_016820994.1:358410-367367 GCF_001698545.2 Rhinopithecus bieti | reverse complement strand
AGACCGAGTCTGGCTCTGTAGCCCAGGCTGGAGTGCAGTGGCCGGATCTCAGCTCATTGCAAGCTCCGCCTCCCAGGTTTACCATTCTCCTGCCTCAGCCTCTGGAGTAGCTGGGACTACAGGCGCCTGCCACCTCGCCTGGCTAGTTTGTTGTATTTTTTAGTAGAGACGGGGTTTCACCGGGTTAGCCAGGATGGTCTCGATCTCCTGACCTCGTAATCCGCCCGCCTCGGCCTCCCAAAGTGCTGGGATTACAGGCTTGAGCCACTGCACCGGGCCCGGTGCTCAAGATTTCTAAAGCAACAGCTGGACCAGAAGAAGCTGTTAGAAGAGTTAGGATCAGCTCACAACAATTATCCACTTAATGTGGCATTTATCTGAAACACTAACTCTGTGCAAGGTCATTTAGATTAACCACCATTTATTTCATGAACACTTTCCTAAAACTAGAAATAGTCATAAAGATAATAATTTATTGCAAGCATAATCAATTTAAGAAAAATAATTAGCATGAGCCATTATTGTAGGGGAATATAAGCTGTCCATAAAACATATGCTCAAATCTGTTTCTTGTTTCCCTTGGAAGAGATTAGTTACATATGGTTTATATGGTATGCCTCTTGCAGATGTGGATACTTAAAAAAATTATGAACTAGCATTATTAATCTTTTTGTGAATAACAAAAGAATTAATTGAGAGCTTCATTATCATAGATGATAGAGGTTTTAGATGACAATGGCATTTTATTTCAAAAGTTCATCAAAGAGAGGATTTTAATTGTGAAGCTTGACTAATCATGACCACTTCGACTCGTGATAATTATGTATCAAGATGGAAGTTTTTAATGAGTCTTCTTGAGATTAGGGGTACATTCTGCCATTGTGTATTTGACACAGAAAACAAATGTTCCAAATTCTAACTGAAAATGTCAAAAACCTACTTATAAACATACTTGTTCTAAAAATTTATTCTGAGTTTAGGTTAGAAGTACATGAGCTGAGAGACAGTATTGTTAGAATGGTTTTCAGCAGTTGAGAGGGAACAGTCATGGGGACAACTTCAATAATTAGCTTAAAAAAGGGCACTGACAAATCTTTTGTTCAAGGACTTGCCTTATAACTCAAAGCAAAGGGGTTAAGGTACATGTGAGAGGATTCCAAATGCCCATCCACTAGGTAGACCCACTAAGAAAATGTTTTGCTGTGAGTTTTATTATTCCTCAAACTCTCCATGACAGATGACTTAGGAGAGCAAGTTCCTTCTTGCTTCAGAATAATTAAATAGTTGGCATTAATGGCTGATATCTAACATCTATGAGGCTATACAATTGCCCCTCTATGAGTCAGCTGCTTCTGGGGCTGGTATAGCCTTCAGAGCTGAAGTCAGATGCGGAAGACACTGACTTCCTTGCAAACTAATGATCTCTTTCTTCCCTTACTTTCACTTTGATTCTGATGTAAACACAATTAATTGGGAAACTGATCTGCTATTAGATAAACTTTCTTTTATAGGTGGCATTTCTAAAATGGGACTCAAGAAGGGAAGTTACTCCTTTTTTATAGAAGAAAACAAAAGCTCAAAAACAGTGTGAAGAATTAGAGAGTTCTAGGCCTTCTCTCAACCTTTTCCTAGGATCCCACCAGTTTCCTGAGTGCCAGCAGCATTTCAATAGTGGAATATAATTTCCAGTCAACAACTTTCTCAACTAAGTATAACCAAGTCACACATCAAAAGAAATTTAGGATGTATTCAGAAACCAACTGAATTCCAAGACATATCATTGGAGCATACTTTTATTTTCTCATGGAACTTTTATTGGGACCATCCTAAACTGACAGCCCTTCCCAAACCTTAGTTTCCAGAACTGAAGACAGCAATTTGGGATCATACAACACACTATTTCCTTTAAATAGCAGACAACCCTCTGGACAAGACTAAGAACCTGAGATGTAAAGATCCTAGGTAGAGAAAAGAATCTCTGTTAGCTAATGAGTGAAGCAAATCTACCCAAGGGCTGACATAGGAAAATATCAACTGATT
Source organism: Rhinopithecus bieti (assembly GCF_001698545.2). Taxonomy (NCBI): domain Eukaryota; kingdom Metazoa; phylum Chordata; class Mammalia; order Primates; family Cercopithecidae; genus Rhinopithecus; species Rhinopithecus bieti. The sequence goes on along the minus strand of NW_016820994.1, from coordinate 365,327 downwards.
ACATAAAAGGAGAAAAAAAAAATGCATTGCAGGTTCAAACTCCTTGCCTGAACTATGTTTGCATGAAGGTGGAGAGGCTTGATTAAAACTCATTTAAAACCATCTGGGGAAGATGCAGAGTCTTCTGCCCTATATTAGTCAGGCTTCTCCAGAGAAACAGAACAAATAAGATTTATATATTAATATAAAGTCATACAATTTATATATTAATATAAATATATTAATATAAAGAGATTTATTATGAAGGTTTTGGTTCATGCAATTATAGAGGCCAAGAAGTCCCGTGATCTGCTATCTGCAAGCTGAAGACCCAGAAAAGCCAGTGATGTGGCTCCAGCCCAAGCCCAACCCAAAGGCCTGAGAACCAGGAGTCAAAGATGTAAGGCTTGGTCGGAGTCTGGAGGCCTGAGAACCAGGAGTGCTAATGTCCAAGGGCAGGGGAAGAAGGATGGCTCAGCTCAGGCAGAAAGAGCAGATTTCCTTTCCTCTGCCTTTTTGTTCTATGTTGGCCCTCAGTGGATTGGATGATGCTCACCCCCATAGTGAAGGCAGATCTTCTTTACTCAGTCTATTGATTCAAATGCTCATCTCTTCTGGAAACACCCACATAGACATACCCAGAAATAATGTTTGCCAGCCATCTGGGCACCCGTGAGCCCAGTCAAGTTGACACATAAAATTATCCATCACATGCCCCATCGCTCTTTTTAGCCATAGTTGCCAGAGGGGACAGAGGTGTCATGTTTTGGGCAAAGACTGATAAATACTTTTATTAGGAAAAGGATGATAAGCCCAATTTGAATTGGACTATAAAGTAGACTTTGAGTTTTTGTGCAAGTTGGAAAAGAAACAGGGCCAATGTCAGGAAATCCAATTTCAGGAAGCAAAGCAAGTATGTGAGATGGCCCTGCTCAGAAAATAGGGTGTGCAGTAAATTTAGACAACATGGGCGTAGTGCTGAGGCCACAGTTAAAATGAAAGAAAATAGGCACATATTTGCTTGTCTGTGCAGTTTCTCACTTTCTGCAGGAAGGACAGATAGGCTCAGAGCTGTAAAGTCAACAGCTCAAGAATGTACCATTTTGTGGTGATTCTAACAAATCTACATCTATTTGGTCCTCAAAAATTATGTTAGTTTACTCAGACATACATGAATGCAGCCAGCCTATAAAAGAAGCCTGTGTGTTCACTCTTCCCCCTTCTGATTCCTGCCCTTCTTCCCCACCACACAAAGATGCTGGTCTCAGACTGATCACTCTAAGATCTCTGTTTCTCCCTTCCTACTCTATCCTCACTTCTGTTAGCTGTTTGAGATCCTCTTGACTCCCAGTGTGTCTGGAGTATCCTTTTCCACTCTGACCCAGCAGCCATCAGCCTCTTCCCCACACAGCTTCCCCCATACTGATATCATACCTCTGAAACCAACATCGAGTTTCTTGCAGCAATATTTGCAATACTGGCTTCTTGGCCTTGGTTTTTGGTTCCCCTCTCAGTTTGGCTCTGTCTCTGGCCTTACACTTTCTGCTCTAACTCTGATCCCACAGTGATCAGAGTTCTTATATTCTACTCAGACTGACTATAGCTGAGTTAATATTCTCTTAATATCCAGCTTTGACACAGGATATAGTCTTATCCCTGGCACGCACAGAGTAGACACACGATAAGTATTGGTTGAAATATTGCTAAATAAAGCAGGTGACTGAATATTGCCACTGGTTGTTTCTGGACTGCTGGTTGATCTTATAGACTTATGGATTTATCTCATTTATTTAGCCTCAATTAGGGTTTTGTTAATCAATCTATCTCAAAACCATATTAGTTGCATGGTTAAGCCTAAGATGAGCACAATTTATCCATTGGTGAATGAGAACAGATTGAATTAGCTAAATATGGTTGGATTAAATTAGCTGCAAAATTGAAGAGCTTTTGTCATTTGGGTTTAGTTGTCATCCCTTGAAATCACTGGATGTTCTAGGCCAAGACCTTACCTGAGCCACCGATGTGATTGAGCACCAAATAACTGCCATTCATGAGCAAGTAATACGTTACATGGGCCTCAAGAGAGAAATCTCACAGCTGAAAGATAAGCCTCGTTTTGGCCATTTTACAGATAAGAAAAAGCCGAGAGGTGAAGTGACTTATCCGATACAACTAGACAAGCAGACAGATGCTGGGGCCTGAATTCAAACTGAGGTCTGGATAATTCCAAAGATCATATTCTTTTTATATTTCCATTTAGAGTTTCCTCATTATGGTCCAGGCACAGAGTAGACACCCAGAATTCAAAACCTAAAAAAAAAAAAAAATCAGAGCTCTAGGTCCCAAGGAACTCATAGCCCAGTAGGAAAAAAGACTGCATTTAAAACAGGCAGATGGCCAGAAATGGGCAGCCAGTCACAAGGTGGGAGGTGGTCCACTGCAGGGAAGAAGCTCAAGGATGGTCACTGCACACACACAGCCCAGCGAGCTCCTTCAAAGATACCAGCTGGGAGTGAGCTTTAATGCTCCCTGTCTTTTGCTGTCCTCATCCTGGCTTTCCCTTCTTTCTGCTCTACCAGCCAAAGCCTCAGGATCTCATTCATGACGGCTGTCAGAGGCCACAACATTCCCTACTGGTTGATTTCCATTTACTCACTTATTTATTTGGCTCTCTGCTTCCCCCTGCTCAATCATAGGTGTGGTTCAGATTCATTTTACTTCCTCCAAATCCCTTGACTTCCTGCTAGCTTCTCTGACCCTCGAGTAACATAAACAGCTGCAGAAATGGCACAAATGATTTCTCACACCTGGGCTTCCTCCATCACCAGCGTCAGTATGGATCATAAAGTTCTAGATCTCAAATTTGAATGATTATTTTTATTTCCTCTTAAGTGCTACACCATTGAAGTCATTTTATAATCCTCCAATTCCACCATGAGCAAGGATGCTCATGTCCTGTGCCCAGGTCTGCCAGTCACCAGGGAAATTTGGTTAGTGTGCAGGGAACTAGGTAGGGGGAACAGTAGGAGAGTATTCAAAGAAGTCATCCAGATCCTTCTTCTCAGGGATTAAAGGGAGGACATGATGGAATAATTTAAGAAGGACACAGGCAGAACCGAAGTAAATGTTAGAATGGTTGGAAGTGATTAGATGATGATAAAATTCTCCTTGAATACTTGCTACTGAGTATCATCACAGTAACATTGTTAGGTTTCTTTTTCCCATTTTATAGATGAAAAAAATGAGTCTGAGAATTAATGAGCCTAAGGTATATAGCTTATATGTGGCAAAGCCAGTTTTCAAACCTAGGTCCACCAGAATCCTGCTGTTAGTCCCACTGCACCATGCTGCAAAGAAGAAAGATGAACAGCTGGGCCTGCTGGGTAGGAATTTAGGAGGGAGATAGGAGGGGACAGCATGAAGCTGGAGTGTGCAGCTGTGCTCGGGAGACTGTCCTGAGGGATAGACAGGGCATCTGGGCTTCAGAAGAAGAGGTGTAAGCTGCAACAGGAGGGAAGCAGGGGTTGCAGTCAAGGATCAGAGATACCTTCCCCCTTGAAGGGCCCAGCTCCCTTTTCCTTTTGCACAGAGGATGAGAGGACATGCAGGGCTGAATCCTCTGGTGGGCGTAATGCCTGGCTACACAGCACTCATGCTGAGGCCCTGAAAAGATGAACTGCTTTGGACAGACTGTGAGAGCAATGAGTAAAATGCAGCTCTCATTTCCATCCACTGAAACTCAGACCTCATCAAACGCCCACAACAGTTTTAAAGAGAATGTTAGTTACAATCCAGAGCTAATTAAAACTTTCCATAAAATTACTCTTTAAAATTTAAGTGGCCTTGAATGCTAACAGCCCAGGCTTGTCTCTAACTGCAGAAATATTATTAACACATTAGCACAGCAATACCAGCTATTGAATTTGCTCGGCAATTTTGAAATAATGATGTTTTGAGTGTTTCCAGCTGAAATGGTGTGTCCCTTTCAATTCTGACCTAGCAGCCATCAGCCTCCTCCCTCCACTGCTTCCCCCATACTGATGTCATCCCTCTGAGAACAACATCAAGTTTCTTGCAGCAATATTTGCAACTGCCCAGGGCTCCTTGGTTTAGTTCTACTCTGATGCCTACCTACTTAGTTTGGACCTTTTATTTTCACCCCCCCTTGAAAACACAGACTGTGTTCATGTGGATTACACTGTATGCAAGTTGAGGGTATAAAATGCACCAAGCTCATTTCTGTCCCTTAGAGGCTGTGGGACTTTAGAACAAGTTATTAGGACATTATGGCTACTAATGACAATAATTGTTAACATTTGTTGAACACTTACTATGTGCCAAGCAGAATTTACATACATTACCCAAATTCCCCCAACAAACCTCATTTTTATTTATTCTGTTTAACAAACAGCTATAAAGTACTCACTACAACACTCAGTATGTGTCAGACACTGTTGTGTTTTATGTACATTCACAACTTAATCCTTATAACAATCTCAACAAAGCAGATATAGTTATTATTTCCATTTTACAGATGAGTGAACTCGGATGCAGATGGATTAAGTAACTAAAGATTTAGTAAGCAAAGTAACACGACCAATAAGTATAACAATGAAACAATGCCAGGGTTCAAAATCATGGACTCGGACTCCAGAATCCATATCCTTACTGTACACCACCAGTCTTGCAATTTGAGCATGCTTTGGAATCACCTAGAAGGCTCATGGAAGCATAAATGACTGGGTCCTAACCACCCCCTCCTCCACCATGCCCAGTTTTGATTCTATAGTTGGGCCTGAGAATATGCATTTCTAAAAAGTTGGTAGGTGATATTGATGCTGCTGTTTGAGACTGCTCTAGACTGTGTTCTAATATTCCAATTATCTCCCTTATTACAACTGAGGAGGCTGAGTCTCAGGTTAACTAAATTACCCGAAACTATATAGCACAGAAGTAGCTGAACTACACTTTGGTTGTTCTAAAATGCACAAAACACCCTGAATCTCAGTTTCCCCATCTTGATAATGGGGATATGAATATCACCTAACTTACAAACTTGTTAATACTAGCCAAAGTAATTAACATTATAGACTATGGCATGTAGCAAGTACTGAGTGCTTGCTGGTATCCTGAAAAACCCTGTATACTGTATGTGCCAAATAAAAGTTAAATTATGTTGAATCCATCCAATTGCTCAGAAACAAACTTTTGCTGTTGCTGTTGTCCAGATGCTCCTGACATCTCTAGGTTCGCCTTCCCTTTAGTGCCCAAATATCAAAGGTCTGAACAGGTCTTTCCCTTCTAGATCCAAGTTCCCTGAGCTGTCATGTTCTATAACTGCTAGGAGACACTATTACAATTTTATAACGTATGAATAGCACCTTATGGAGTTGGCAGTGTGGCAGCCCTGATGGTATTTATATCTTCATTTTTGTTTGTCTTTTTCCTTAGATCCAGAATAAGAATAAATCAAATTTCCTCTTACTTCCAGTTTGGGGCCTGCCTCTTGATGCTGTTATATACAAAGATAAGTTAATACACTTAAGAGTTTAGTTCTCCATTGCCTCAGCCTTGACAATTTTGCATAAACAAAATATTCTTGTATTCTCCCCCACCCCTCTACAATACAAAGGCAAAGCAAAACAAACAAACAAAAAACTCTGCTTTCAAAATTGAGTCTAAGCATTCATGTCAAGGGAGGAAAAAGGCTGAGAAACACTTTGATTTAACAATCTCACTTCTAAGGATTTACCCTGAAGATTGATTCTCAATAACATAAAAACCACTCATATGAGCAATATTATTCATTGAAGTTATTTATTATAGCAAAATATTAGAATGAATGAAATGTCTAGTCATAAAATACCGGTGGTGTTTTCATACAGTGAAATGATATGCATCTGTAGAAATAAATAAGGATGATATTTGCAAAATGATCTGGCATAATTTCCAGAATATGTATCTTTAAGTGAAAAGAAGCACAATGCAAAAAATTATATATAGTATTTTACTGTTTATGTTAAAATAAATTTCCTTGGTGTTTGCCCAAAGGAGCTGAAAACTTATGTCCACACAAGAACTTGCAAATGGATATTTAAAGCAGGTTTATTTATAACTGCCAAAATTTAGAAAGAACCTAGATGTCCTTCAGTAGGAGAATGGGTAAGTCAACTATGGTACATCCAATCAATGGAATATTATTAAGTGTTAAAAAAAAAAGGGGGGGGCGTGGAGCAAGATGGCCGAATAGGAACAGCTCCAGTCTCCAGCTCCCAGCACGAGCGACACAGAAGACAGGTGATTTCTGCATTTTCAACTGAGGTACTGGGTTCATCTCACTAGGGAGTGCCGGACAATTGGTGCTGGTCAGCTGCTGCAGCCCGACCAGCGAGAGCTGAAGCAGGGCGAGGCATCACCTCACCTGGGAAGCGCAAGGGGGAAGGGAATCCCTTTTCCTAGCCAGGGGAACTGAGACACACAACACCTGGAAAATCGGGTAACTCCCACCCTGATACCGCACTTTAAGCAAACGGGCACACCGGGAGATTATATCCCACACCTGGCTGGGAGGGTCCTATGCCCACGGAGCCTTCCTCATTGCTAGCACAGCAGTCTGTTATCTAACTGCAAGGCAGCAGCGAGGCTGGGGGAGGGGCACCCACCATTGCTGAGGCTTAAGTAAGTAAATAAAGCCCTGGGAAGATCGAACTGGGTGGAGCTCACAGCAGCTCAAAGAGGCCTGCCAGTCTCTGTAGACTCCACCTGTGGGGACAGGGCACAGCTAAACAACAACAACAACAACAACAAAATAAAAGCATCAGAAACCTCTGCAGATGCAAACGACTCTGTCTGACAGCTTTGAAGAGAGCAGTAGATCTCATAACATGGAGGTTGAGATCTGAGAACGGACAGACTGCCTGCTCAAGTGGGTTCCCTGA
>NW_016820994.1:340797-355606 GCF_001698545.2 Rhinopithecus bieti | reverse complement strand
TACTGGGTATATACCCAAAGGATTATAAATCATGCTGCTATAAAGACACATGCACACGTATGTTTATTGCGGCACTATTCACAATAGCAAAGACTTGGAATCAACCCAAATGTCCATCAGTGACAGACTGGATTAAGAAAATGTGGCACATATACACCATGGAATACTATGCAGCCATAAAAAAGGATGAGTTGGTGTCCTTTGTAGGGACATGGATGCAGCTGGAAACCATCATTCTCAGCAAACTATCACAAGAACAGAAAACCAAACACTGCATGTTCTCACTCATAGGTGGCAACTGAACAATGAGATCACTTGGACTCGGGAAGGGGAACATCACACACCAGGGCCAATCATGGGGAGGGGGGAGGGGGGAGAGATTGCATTGGGAGTTATACCTGATGTAAATGATGAGTTGATGGGTGCTGACGAGTTGATGGGTGCAGCACACCAACATGGCACAAGTATACATATGTAACAAACCTGCGTGTTATGCACATGTACCCTAGAACTTAAATTATAATAATAATATTAAAAAAGTAATACATAAAATATTACAAACAGTCATGCAAAAAAAAAAAAAAAAGCATCAAGCCATGAAAAGATACAGAGGAACCTTAAATGCATAATATTCACTAAAGAAACCAATCTGAAAAGGTTACATATTTTATGGTTCCAACTACATGGTATTCTGGAAAAGATAAAACTATGAAGACAGTAGAAAGATTAGTATTTTCCAGGAGTTGGAAGTGGAGGGGATGAATAGGCAGAGCATGTAAAAGTGTTAGAGCAGTGAAAATACTCCATAAGATACTATAATGGTAGACACATACCATTATACACTTGTCCAAAACCATAGAAAGTAAAACACCAAGAGTGCACCCTAATGCAAACTATAGACTTTGAGTGATTATAATGTGTTCACCAATTTTAACAAATAAACCACTCTGATGAGGATGTTGATACTGAGGGATGTTGCATGTGTAGGGGCAGTGGCTATATGGGAAATCTCTCTATCATTGTATCATTCTCTCAATTTTGCTGTGAGCCCAAAACTGCTCTAAACAATTAAATACTTTTAAATAATCCAGAGAATTTAAAAAATAATATGGTGCATGTATGTGTGTGTGTGTGTGTGTGTGTGTGTGTGTGTGTGCTATTTTGCAAAAAGAAACACAGGAAGAATAAACCAGAAACCAATAAAATTAGTTACCTAATGTCTTAGTCCATTTGTGCTGCTATAAAGGAATACCCAGGCTGGGAAATTTATAAAGAAAAGACATTTGTTTGGCTAATGGTTCTCCAGGCTGTATAAGAAGCATGGCGCCAGCATCTGCTTCTGTTGAGGTCCTCAGACTCCTTCTACTCATGGTGGAAGGTGAACGGGAGCCAGAATGTGCAGGGATCATATGGTGAAAGAGGAAGCAAGAAAGAGCAGGGAGAGATACCAGTCCCTTTTTGACAATCAGCTCTTGAGGAAACTAATAGTGTGAGAACTCCCTCATCCCCACTACCCAGGGAGGGCATTAATCGGTTCATGAGAGATCTATTCCCACGACCCAAACACTTCCCATTAAGCCCACCACCAACATTGAGAATCAAATTTCAACATGAGATTTGGAGGGGTCAAATAAACCTTACTGTAACAAGTAATTAGTAATGTACAAGAATGGGTAGGAATACAGTATAGGAGTGACGGAAGAAATTGGAGTCTTTCCAAGTATATCCTTTTGTAGTTTTCTTTTGATTCCATATTAATGTTTCACATATGCTAAATAATAAAAATAAATTAATAAAGATGGAGGAAAGCTAAAATGAAATTTAAACACAGATTATTAATCCTATGTTAATATCAAACAGCTATCAAAAGCATATAAAAGAAAACCAGGATTTGTCCAAGTAACTCTTGAATATATCACTAGATACAATTGCTGAGATTTGTTTTAAAGACAAAAAGAACAACAAAGAAACCTTGAACTCTATTTAGGAGATTTGTTTTGATAGTAGTATTGGTGTAGTAACTTTGAAAGCACTAATCATTGTATTGTAGACTTGAGCAATGAGTAACTATATTGATACTGAGAACCAGAGTTCTCATTATGCCTATTTATAGACTATTCATTCTCATTGTACAAGAAGGAATATACAAATATAAAATGCAGAAATTCAATGGAGAAAAAAATAGCCATTTCAACAAATGGTACTGGAACAATTGAATGTCAAAATTCAAAAAACATCTAGAAATGACCACTTAAATAAATGAACTGTAGACCTAAATATAAATTGCAAAATTATACAGCTTCTAGAGGAAAATGCAGAAGAAAATCTAAGTGACCTTGGGTTTGGTGATTAGAGGTAATAAAAAAGCATGATCCATGAAAGAAAAAATTTGATAAGTTGTAAAAAAGTTAAAATCTTTTACTCTGTGAAAGACACCATTAAAAGAATGAAGGCCAGGCATGGTGGCTCACGCCTGTAATCCCAGCAGTTTGGGAGGCCAAGGTGGGCAGATCATGAGGTCAGGAGATCGAGACCATCCTGGCCAACACGGTAAAACCCCGTCTCTTCCGAAAAAAAAAAAAAAAAAATTAACTGGGCCTGGTGGTGTGCCTGTAGTCCCAGCTACTCTGGAGGCTGAGGCAGGAGACTTGCTTGAACCCCAGAGGCAGAGGTTGCAGTGAGCTGAGATCTCACAACTGCACTCCAGCCTGGGCAACAGAGTGAGACCATCTCAAAAAAAAAAAAAAAGTAAATATAGCAACAGACCGGGAGAAAACATTTATAAAACACATGTGTGATAAAGGACTTACATCCAAAATGCAAATACACTTGAAGCTCAACAATAGGAAAACAACAACACAATTTAAAAACGGGCAAAAGATCTGAATAGACGCATCATCAAAGAAGATATTCAGATAAAAAATAACCATGTGAAAAAAATTTCAAAATTATTTGTCATCAAGGAACTTTACATTAAACCAATGAGATACTACAACACACCTACTTAAATGGCAAACAAACAACCCCAAAAAGAAAACCTGGCAAAGCAGCAAGAGTTCTCATTCATTGCTGATGGGGACGAAAAATGTCATGTTGGAAAACAGTTTGTCAATGTTTTACAAAGCTAAACATAGTCTTACCATATAATTCAGCCATCATCTTCCTATTTAAAGACTTATTGCCACAGAAAATCTTGCAAGCAAGTGTTTACTGCAGCTTTATTCATAATCGACAAAGACTGGAAGCCACAAAGAGGTCATTCAATAGGTGAATAGAAATTTATTCATTGATTAAAAAGAGATGAGCTATCAAGCCACAAAAGGCTGCGGATAGACTTTAAATGCATATTGCTAAGTGAAAGAGGTCAGTCTGAAAAGACCACACACTGTATGATTCCAATTACATGATATTCTGAAAAAGACAAACTATATAGAGGTAGTAAACAGATTCATGGTTCGGGGGAGGGGTAGAGGATTAAACAGGTGAAGCACAATAGATCTTTAGGATAATACAACTATTCTGCATGATATTATAATGTTAGATACATGACATTATTTTCAAAGTTTATAGAATTTTATAGCACAAAGAGAGAACTTTAGGAGCTCCAGGAATCCCAGGAAGGAATTCAGACTGTGATAAGAGACTCTGATTGTTATCGCAAATATACAGAACTACAGCACTGAAGGGGGTAGAATAGGTAATGACCTACATAACTTTAGTCTAGAAGTAAAGTCTATAAGACTAAAGTCAAAAGGGACTCAAATAAGCACTGTATGCTATTTGATAAAGTTGTTTCTCATGGGGAACAGATTAATAATCCAGATACTGCTACACACGTATACTGCAACTGAGCAATTAAGTAAATGTACAGTAGAAGCGTGGGAGCCAGGTTCCTCACTGTTAAAGAGGGAGGCTACAGATAAGCAAGGGGTTATAGATAAGCATGGAATGGTCCATGTGGTAACTCATTACAGTTGGAGACATCAGTATGAACTTATATTTAGCTTAATACAGATACAGAAATATTTATGGATAAATGTATATGCGTAATGTACTATATACATATATATTTCCTTGTTCTGGTAGCGGAGAGGGGCTAGAAAAAAACAGCATCCCAGCAGCAATGAACACACCTAGAATCCAGATCTTGGTCTATAATACAATTACAGGAACCTTTAAAAAGAACCAGGATTCCTTGGAGAAATGGCTGATTACAGTATTGGGGCAGGAAACAAACAAGATGAGCCTCGAGCATCTTGTAATATCAGAAAGTAAGGAAGTGCTTAAAAATTAAAAGAAACTTACAATGATGGGTTTATGTCAGAGGAACAGAGGGACACAGAACCCAACTGCAAGAACTTCCAGTGGTCAAAGCTGGAACAATTTGAACAACAAAATACAGTAGTATTGGATTATAACCCAAAGTGTAACATAAATATCCATAAGTCCACATTGAAAATGACTAAATAAATAATTGATAGAGAAGAAACAAATGTCCCTTTCAAAAGAATTCCAAGTGAATCATGTAGATACTCCATTCTTTTTCATCATTAGTGATGTATGCAAACAACTTTCAAATACATTTTGACATCAAAGTCAGGCAATTCACTTGGAAGAACATTATAACGAAAACCACTGAATTTTTGTAGTAAGATGTTTAGTGTCAACTTTGATTATGGGAATGCTTTACATCTCATACAAAGAAAGCACTGGTACTTAGAAACTTAAGAAAATTACTAGAACTGTTAAGACTGAGGTGAAGAATTTGTACAGCCTTCCACAGTTTCAAAGAGGTAGTGATAGGTACTTGTCCTCCTGGCAATATCAAATGCAGTTTCTTCCAAGTTGTTTTTCAGCCCTGGCTTGATGTAACAACTCACCAGGAGGAGTTCTAGGGTATCCTTTCTGTCTCTGTTCCCAGCAGCAAGATGCAAGGGGGCCAAGAGGCCTTTTGTTTGGGCATTGATATCTGCATCATGCTGCAGTAAGAAAGAAGCCACTTGTATTATTCTACTTACAAGCACTGTGCAGGGGCGTCTAGCCATCCACAGTCACTGCATGAGCATCTGCTCCCTGTGCAATGAGCTCCTGGACAATATCTAAGTGTCCACTGTAGGCTGCACGATGAAGAGGGGTATACTCATCTTCATCTCTAGTGTTCACATGAGCGACCTTTTCAGAAAGTAGTCTCCGCACTGTAGTAAGCCGATTTTTTTCAGCAGCCCAAAGAAACAATTTGCCTGGGTCTTTTTCCATTTTTTTTTTTCTTGCAACTGATACCACTCTTCATTTTTTTCATCTTGCTCCTCGTCTTCATCAGAACTGCCTACCCAAAGACTTTGAGTACCAGTAGGAATAAGGTGTCCATATGTTTCCAAAAATTCAAGTTGGTTAAAGTGTTCAGAAAAATCCAAGGAATTCCCTTGGTCTGGTATTCCATCATTATTTCCTTTTCTTTTCCATTTTACTGCTATTCTAAATAAAAAGCATTTCAAATGCCAGGGTATAAATAACCTTTCTAGAGATGAATTATGACTGCTTTATTCATCAAGATCTGACAGAAGGGAAAATAGCCACCGTGCATCTCACTTCCGGGAGCATTTTTTTTTAACAATTTTTCATTATTATACTTTAAGTTCTGGGGTACATGTGCAGAATGTGCAGGTTTGTTACATAGGTATACATGTGCCATGGTGGTTTGCTGCACCCATCAACCCCTTACCGACACTAGGTATTTCTCCTAATGCTCTCCCTCCCCTTGCCCCCCACTCCCCAACAGGCCCCAGTGTGTGATATTCCCCTCCTTGTGTCCATGTGTTCTCATTGTTCAACTTCCACTTATGAGTGAGAACACATGGTGTTTGGTTTTCTGTTTTTGTGTTAGTTTGCTGAGAATGATGGTTTCCATACTCCATTCTTAAGAAGGGGAGCATAAATCTGTACTCTTTAATTGTAGGCTTCTCATAGTGACTTCCTTTCAAAGAGTACAGCATGGAAATGAAGGAGGGAGGGAAAGAGTAACTTTACAGTGAAGAAACCCAACAAAACACCGATGGCCAGGCGATCAGGGCCAACATCAGCAGTGAGAAACCATGTTGATAAAATGTGATGAAAATGGCACTTTACCTCTGTGGTTTCCCCCCAAAGTCCACAATCTCAGTCTAATTGTGAGGAAAGATAACAGACAAATCCAATTTGAGAGGCATCCTACAAAATATCTGACCAGTATTCAAAACTGTCAAGGTCATCAAAAATGAGAAAAGCAAGAGAAGTTTTCATAGCTAAGAGGATCCTAAAGGGACATGATGTGAGTGTAAGGTAGTATCTTGGATAGGATCCTGGGACAGCAAAAGGACATAAGGAAAAACTAAGCAAATCTGAGTAACTATAAACTTTCAGTTATTAAAAATATGGTATCAATGTTGGTTCATTAGTTGTAACAAAAGCTAAGTGGCTAATAAGGGAAACTGGGTGTGGGGTATACCAGAACTCTGTATACGGTCTTAATTTTTCTGTACACCTGTAACTGTTCTGAAAAAATAAACTCTATTGGGAAAAAAAGTTCCCCTGGTTTTGATTCCATTTATGTAGAGATTTGGGTCTTGTCTGCAATATGATTCTTCATTCAGTTCCTTACTCTTTAAACTATTTCCCTTTCTTGTCCCATATTGTTCTGCTTCTGCCACATTGATTCCATCACTGGGCAGTTCTAGCAGCTTAGAAACCCTATTATTGTGCTCATTTATTCATGGTTTCTGCCCTCATAGAGCAACATAGAATGAGTTTGCAGCCACAAAGCAGTTCTTCAGTCATTCAAGGATACTACTTTCTTGAAGCCAGCCTCCCAGGATTAAAATTAGGTAAATGCCCTCTCCATTCCTCATGTGGTGCCATTTCTGAATACTTCACTACCCTGGACACTTTCCTATGAGTATTTATGTTTGTTAAAATGAGGAACCTAGATCTAAATATGTTTTCCCTGTTGTATTCCAATCAGAATTAAGCATAATAGCATAATATCATTTTTTAAATTATATTTCCTCTTACCGACTGTTTAAAATATATATTATATCATTCTGGTTTTAGACCTCCATTTCAAGGTGAGCTAAATATAATTAAGTTTCCTTTACGCATGCTCCCACTGTCATTAAATGCACCCCATTGATGAAATTTCAAACAATTCATTTAAATTCTCTACCTCATTCAGTTGTTCTCACTGTTTGAAATCAATAGCTGTTTTTGACTGACTTTCTGAATGAACTAACACTTTTCTTAGTCCTTATTGTATACAAAATCTTACATGTATGCCAAGGATGCATAGTAAACACACTCAAATACATGTCTTTTGTTCAGCAATGGGCTTTGTGTTGATTAGTAAAATCATAGCTCTCTCAAACAGGATATATCTCAATAGTACTTTTCCCATAGGGGTTAGCTGAGGTGTAAAATAGTGAATCAGTACCAAGGAATTTGGTGGCATGAAGTCTTAGGTTTTCATGCCGAGCGTAAAACCAAACATAGCAATAAAATAAAATGGTGATAGAATAACTCCCAGGGGAATATAGAAATTATAGTGCTCAGATATGAAAGCTGGAATTAGTTGCTACCTTTTTGTGTTCCAGAGTAAATCTTTCTTAACATTGCAGAGAAGTGATTTGGGACTTCTGACATTTGGAAAGATGTCTTTATCCATTTGGATGATGTTTCTTTCAGGATTTGGCAATCTGTGCTATCCCTGACTCTCTCCTTGGGAAGAGTGTGGTAGGTATACATGTAAGGGTACAGCATCAGCTAAGAATTTCTGAACGTACTCAGTGAAGGCCCATATATATCTATTGGGTGACTTGTTCGACAGCCCAACTTCCTGTTTTTCCCCACTTCAACTCCACATGGATCCCAGGTTTCCCCTTTCCTCTGAGCCTGTTGCCCTCATTGATATTTTTGGCTTTTCCTCATGACCCAAAACCTTCTGTTTGGTTGTTTGATGTTATTCACTATGTCTGTTTATTAGAGTCTGCCATATATTTGCCTCTCCTGATAGTATATGGATAAATAAAATGTTAAAAAGTCACTTAATTGTGTGGCAATGGTTTTGAGGATGGAGCCATGTCCTGCATTTCTTGCTTTTTCCTCTTACATCAGCACTTCAAGGACACTGAAATATGGATGTACTCAGTGGTCCTTCTAAATCTACCAATGAATACAGCCTAAAAGGTTACCTAGGCCAAGTCCACTTAATCCCCCAAAATAAAGTTGATTCATTCAGAAGCAAAATCAATTTCATTTGATTACACTCTCAGAGCTGAGTGTCCAGAAAAATGCTTGTGCTTGAAAGAACTGACCAAATGTTGGATTTGGCACAGTTGGTGGCAAATCCAGTTTTATCTTTCTCCTCTATGCATGAGTAGGGGGAGAGAAAGATTTGTCTGTCCTTTTATAAACTGTTTGAAAGCAAAATGAGGCTGGCTACTTATGCTGCTGGGAATCTCACTTGGTTCAGAGATTTAGAATTAGTTTTGTGGTATTTGACAGCTTATACCTCTCTGTCTAAGCTTGTGGTAACTGAAGTTGCCCAGTGGGAGGAAGGTTAAGTTGTCTTTCTGAACAGCTTCCAGTCATCCTTCTTTGCAGACCCAGAGGCAGCTCTGGTGGTTCAAAAAGAACAAATAATTTCATCCCCCAGGAGGAAGCATTGCTTGAGAGCAATAACTGCATTTTCTACCCCATCAGAGCTTATCTGTATACTTGGGATAGTGCTGACTATATTTAGCATGCACCATAATCGTGGTGTGGTCCAGTGATGTCTCTGCTATTCCTTCCTCAAACGTTGGTGTTTCCAAGAAGCAAGCTCTCAGAGCTAGTATCCGTTCCTCCCCTTCTGGGTGGGGAGCCTGCCGTGTAACCATCACTGTCTCCCCTGGCCAACCTCCAACAGGGTATGATTTTGCTTCCCTTTTGGAAAGATATTCCCAGAAATTAGGATTGCAAGCCAGAAGGCCCCTGAGCAAATGGATTGGAAGTTTCAGAAGTTTTGATTGTTGCTGAGATTTGTTTCCCTGTCTTAGTCAAAGAAATTTAGGGTGGCAAATTGATTTCATTTGTGTGTCAATTCAGATCAATTGGTGTGCACAGAAGAACTGTGTGGAGAGACTTTCAGGACATGTCTTATCTCGGGTGTTGAGTAAAAATAGAGCCTGACTGTTTAGAGATAGCTGTCTGGAGTGGGAGGCAGCCCCACTGAGGCACTGGGTTTGAGTGCCTCAGAGTTGTCAACAAAGGGATGCAACAATTGTGGAGCATTCTATATATACCTAGTACTGTTCCAAGTGCACAGAGGAGCTCTGACATAGAAGAAAATACAGTTATTGCTCTCAAAAAGAGTATACATGGAACAGGGTGATAGTGGTATTATTGGGCTTTGTGATGAGATTTATCACTGTCCCTTCTTAACATGTGAACGCATACAAACATACTTAAAAACATAAATGGAGGGGCGTCCGCCATTACTGAGGCTTCAGTAGGCAGTTTTCTGGTCACAGTGTAAATGAAGCCGTAGAGAAGTTCAGACTGGGCGGAGCCCATCTGCAGTGCCACAAAGCTGCTACAGCCAGACTGCCACTCTAGATTCCTCCTCTCTGGGCAGGGCATCTCTGAAAGAAACGCAGCAGCCCCAGTTGGGGGCTTGTAGAAAAAAATCCCATCTCCCTGGGACAGAGCATCTGGGGGAAGGGGTAGCTGTGGGTACAGTTTCAGGAGACTTAAACGTTCCTGCCTGCTGGCTCTGAAGAGAGCAGCAGATCTCGCATCACAGTGCTGGAGCTCTGCTAAGGGACAGACTACCTCCTCAAGTGGGTCCCTAACCCCCATGCCTCCTGATGGGAAGACACCTCCCAGCAGGGGTTGACAGACACCTCATACAGGAGAGCTCCTGCAGGCATCTGGCAGGTGCCCCTCTGGGATGAAGCTTCCAGAGGAAGGAGTGGGCAGCAATCTTTGCTGTTCTGCAGACTCTGCTGGTGATACCCAAGCATACAGGGTCTGGAGCGGACCTCCAGGAAACTCCAGCAGACCTGCAGAAGAGGGTCCTGACTGTTAGAAGGAAAACTAACAAACAGAAAGCAGTAGCATCAATATCAACAAAAAGGATGACCATGCAAAAACCCTAGCTGAAGGCCACCAACATTAAAGACCAAAGTCAGACAAATCCACAAAGATGAGGAAAACCAGCACAAGAAGGCTGAAAATTCCCCAAACCAGAACGCCTCTTCTCCTCCAAAGGATCACAACCCCTTGCCAGCAAGGGAACAAAACTAGATGGGGAATGAGTTTGACAAATTGACAGAAGCAGGCTTCAGAAAGTGGGTAATAACAAACTCCTCTGAGCTAACAGGGCATGTTCTGTTACAAGGCAGCTATGAAGAGCTGCTTTGCAGCTAAGAACCTTGATAAAAGGTTACAGGAACTGCTAACTAGAATAACCAGTGCACATAAATGACCTGATGGAGCTGAAAACACACCATGAGAGCTTCGTGAAGCACACACAAGTATCAATAGCCAAATTGATCAAGTGGAAGAAAGGATATCAGATTGAAGATCAACTTAATGAAATAAAGCGTGACAATAAGACTAGAGAAAAAATAACAAAATGAACAAAGAAAAGCCTCCAAGAAATATGGGACTATGTGAAAAGACCAAACCTATGTTTGATTGGTATACCTGAAAGTGATGGGGAGATTGGAACTAAGTTGAAAACACACTTCAGGATATTACCCAGGAGAACTTCCCAACCTAGCAAGACAGGCCAACATTCAAATTCAGGAAACACAGAGAAAACCACAAAGACACCCCTTGAGAAGCATAACCCCAAGACACATAATTCTCAGATTCACCAAGGTTCAAATGAAGGAAAATGTTAAGGGCAGCCAGAGAGAAAGGTCAGGTTACCCCAAGGGAAGCCCATTAGACTAATAGCAGCTCTCTCTGCAGAAACCCTATAAGCCAGAAGAGATGATTCTTAAAGAAATGAATTAAACATTCTTAAAGAAATGAATTTTCAACCCAGAATATCATATCCTGCCAAACTAAACTTCGTAAGTGAAGGAGAAATAAAATCTTTTACAGACAAGCAAATGTTGAGTGATTTTGTTACCATGAGGCCTGCCTTATAAGAATTCCTGAGGGAAGCACTAAATATGGAAAGGAAAACTGGTACCAGTCTCTGCAAAACATACCAAAATGTAAAGATCATTGACACTATGAAGAAACGGTATCAACTAATGGGCAAAATAATCACCTAACATCATAATGACAGGATAAATTCACACATAACAATATTTAACATTAAATGTAAATAGGCTAAATGTCCTAATATAAAGACACAGCCTGGTAAATTGGATAAAGAGTCAAGACTCATCAGTGTGCTGTATTCAGGAGACCCATCTCATGTACAAAGACACATATAGGCTCAAAATAAAGGGATGGAGGAAGATTTACCAAGCAAATGGAAAGCAAAAAAAAAAAAAAAAAAAAAAAACAAAACAAAACGAAACAAAACAACACAAAAAAGCAAGGGTTGCAATCCTAGTCTATGATAAAATAGATTTTAAATGAACAAAGATCAAAAAAGACAAAGAAGGGCATTACATAATGATAAAGGAATCAATGAACAAGAAGAGCTAACTATCCTAAATATATATGCACCCAATACAGGAGCACCCNAAACCCTAGCTGAAGGCCACCAACATTAAAGACCAAAGTCAGACAAATCCACAAAGATGAGGAAAAACCAGCACAAGAAGGCTGAAAATTCCCCAAACCAGAACGCCTCTTCTCCTCCAAAGGATCACAACCCCTTGCCAGCAAGGGAACAAAACTAGATGGGGAATGAGTTTGACAAATTGACAGAAGCAGGCTTCAGAAAGTGGGTAATAACAAACTCCTCTGAGCTAACAGGGCATGTTCTGTTACAAGGCAGCTATGAAGAGCTGCTTTGCAGCTAAGAACCTTGATAAAAGGTTACAGGAACTGCTAACTAGAATAACCAGTGCACATAAATGACCTGATGGAGCTGAAAAACACACCATGAGAGCTTCGTGAAGCACACACAAGTATCAATAGCCAAATTGATCAAGTGGAAGAAAGGATATCAGATTGAAGATCAACTTAATGAAATAAAGCGTGACAATAAGACTAGAGAAAAAATAACAAAAATGAACAAAGAAAAGCCTCCAAGAAATATGGGACTATGTGAAAAGACCAAACCTATGTTTGATTGGTATACCTGAAAGTGATGGGGAGATTGGAACTAAGTTGAAAAACACACTTCAGGATATTACCCAGGAGAACTTCCCAACCTAGCAAGACAGGCCAACATTCAAATTCAGGAAACACAGAGAAAACCACAAAGACACCCCTTGAGAAGCATAACCCCAAGACACATAATTCTCAGATTCACCAAGGTTCAAATGAAGGAAAAATGTTAAGGGCAGCCAGAGAGAAAGGTCAGGTTACCCCAAGGGAAGCCCATTAGACTAATAGCAGCTCTCTCTGCAGAAACCCTATAAGCCAGAAGAGATGATTCTTAAAGAAATGAATTAAACATTCTTAAAGAAATGAATTTTCAACCCAGAATATCATATCCTGCCAAACTAAACTTCGTAAGTGAAGGAGAAATAAAATCTTTTACAGACAAGCAAATGTTGAGTGATTTTGTTACCATGAGGCCTGCCTTATAAGAATTCCTGAGGGAAGCACTAAATATGGAAAGGAAAAACTGGTACCAGTCTCTGCAAAAACATACCAAAATGTAAAGATCATTGACACTATGAAGAAACGGTATCAACTAATGGGCAAAATAATCACCTAACATCATAATGACAGGATAAATTCACACATAACAATATTTAACATTAAATGTAAATAGGCTAAATGTCCTAATATAAAGACACAGCCTGGTAAATTGGATAAAGAGTCAAGACTCATCAGTGTGCTGTATTCAGGAGACCCATCTCATGTACAAAGACACATATAGGCTCAAAATAAAGGGATGGAGGAAGATTTACCAAGCAAATGGAAAGCAAAAAAAAAAAAAAAAAAAAACAAAACAAAACGAAACAAAACAACACAAAAAAGCAAGGGTTGCAATCCTAGTCTATGATAAAATAGATTTTAAATGAACAAAGATCAAAAAAGACAAAGAAGGGCATTACATAATGATAAAGGAATCAATGAACAAGAAGAGCTAACTATCCTAAATATATATGCACCCAATACAGGAGCACCCAGTTTCACAAAGCAAGTTCTTAGAGACCTACAAAGAGACTTAGACTCCCACACAATAATAGTGGGAGATTTAATACTCCACTGTCAATATTAGACAGATGAATGAGACAGAAAATTTAAAAAATGATATTTAGGACTTGAACTCAGCTCTGGACCAAGTGGAACTAATAGACATCAACAGAACTCTCCACCTCAAATCAACAGAACATACATTCTTCTCAGCACCACATCACACTTATTCTAAAATTTACCACATAATTGGAGGTTAAACACTCCTAAGGAAATGTAAAGGAATGGATATCATAACAAACGTCTCTCAAACCACAGTGCAATCAAATTAGAACTCAAGATTAAGAAACTCATTCAAAACCACAAAACTACATGGAAACTGAACAATCTGCTCCTGAATGACTACTGGATAAATAACGAAATTAAGGCAGAAATAAATAACTTCTTTGAAACCAATGAGAACAAAGACACAACATACCAGAACCTCTGAGACACAGCTAAAGCAGTGTGTAGAGGGAAATTTATAACACTAAGTGCCCACAGGAGAAAGTGGGAAAGATCTAAAATCGACACCCTAACATCACAATGAAAAGAACTAGAGAAGTTAGAGCAAACAAATTCAAAAGCTAACAGAAGACAAGAAATAACTAGGGTTAGAGCTGAACTGAAGGAGATAGAGACATGAAAAACTTTACAAAAAATCAATGAATCCAGGAGCTGGTTTTTTGAAAAATTTAACAAAATAGATCCGCTAGCCAGACTAATAAAGAAGACAAGAGAGAAGAATCAAATAGATGCAATAAAGAATGATAAACAGGATATCACCACTGATCCCACAGAAATACAACCTACCATCAGAGAATACTATAAACACCTCTACACAAATAAACTAGAAAATATAGAAGAAATGGATAAATTCCTGGACATATACACCATCCCAAAACTAAACCAGGAAGAAGTCGAATCCCTGAATACACTAATAACAAGTTCTGAAATTAAGATAGTAATGAATAGCCTACCAACCAAAAAGAGGCCAGAACCAGATGGATTCACAGCTGAATTCTGCCAGAGGTACAAAGAGGAGCTGGTACCATTCCTTTTGAACCTATTGCAAACAATAAAAAAAGAGGGAATCCTCCCTAACTCATTTTATGAGGCCAGCATCATCCTGATACCAAAACCTGGCAAAGACACAACAAACAAAGAAAATTTCAGGCCAATATCCCTGATGAACACTGATGTGAAAATCCTCAATAAAATACTGGCAAACCAAATCCAGCAGCACATTAAAAAGCTTATCCACCATAATCAAGTCGGCTTCATCCCTGAGATTCAAGGCTGGCTCAACATACGCAAATCAATAAACGTAAACCATCACATTAACAGAAACAATGACAAAACCACATGATTACAATAGATGCAGGAAAGGCCTTCAATAAAATTCAACACTTTATGCTAAAACATTCAATAAACTAGTTATTGATGGAACGTATCTCAAAATAATAAGAGCTATTTATGA
>NW_016820994.1:322702-340319 GCF_001698545.2 Rhinopithecus bieti | reverse complement strand
TCCATGCTCATGCATAGGAAGAATCAATATCGTGAAAATGGCCATACTGCCCAAAATAATTTATAGATTCAATGCTATTCCCATCAAGCTACCATTGACATTCTTCACAGAATTAGAAAAAACTACTTCAAATTTCGTATGGAACCAAAAAAGAGTCTGTATAGCCAAGACAATCCTAAGCAAAAAGGACAAAGCTGGAGGCATCATACTACCTGACTTCAAACTATACTGCAAGGATACAGTAACAAAAACAGCTTGATATTGGTACCAAAACAGATATACAGACCAATGGAACAGAATAGAGGCCTTGGAAATAATGCCACACATCTACAGCCATCTGATCTTTGACAAACCTGACAACAACAAGCAATGCGGAAAGGATTCCCTATTTAACAAATGGTTTTGGGAAAACTGGCTAGCCATATGCAGAAAACAGAAACTGGACCCCTTCTTTACACCTTATACAAAAATTAACTCAAGGTGGATTAAAGATTCAAACATAAGACCTAAAACAATAAAAACCCTAGAAGAAAACCTAGGCAGTGCCATTCAGGACACAGGCATGGGCAAAGACTTCATGACTAAAACACCAAAAGCAAATGCAATAAAAACCAAAATTCAAAAGTGAGATCTAATTCAACTAAAGAGCTTCTGCTCAGCAAAAGAAACTATCATCAGAGTGAACAGGCAACCTACAGAATGGGAGAAAATTTTTGCAATCCATTCATCTGACAAATGGCTAATATCCAGAATCTACAAGGAACTTAAACAAATTTACAAGAAAAAAACAAACAACCCCATCGAAAAGTGGGTGAATGATATGAACAGACACTTCTCAAAAGAAGACATCTATGTGACCAAAAAACATATGAAAAAAAATGCTCATCATCACTGGTCATTAGAGAAATGCAAATCTAAACCACAACGAGATACTATCTCAAACCAGTTAGAATGGCGATCATTAGAAAGCCAGGAAAGGCCAGGCGTGGTGGCTCACGCCTGTAATCTCAGCACTTTGGGAGGTCAAGGCAGGCAGATCACAAGGTCAAGAGATCGAGACCATCCTGGCCAACATGGTGAAACCCTGTATCTACTAAAAATACAAAAATTAGCTGGGTGTGGTAGCACATGCCTGTAGTCCCATCTACTCAGGAGGCTGAGGCAGGAGAATCTCTTGAACCTGGGAGGCAGAGGTTGCAGTGAGCTGAGATTGTGCCACTGCACTCCAGCCTGGTGACAGAGTGAGGCTCTGTCTCAATAATAATAATCGTAATAATAATAATAAAGTCAGGAAACAACAGATGCTGAAGAGGATGTGAAGATACAGGAATGCTTTTACACTATTGATGGGAGTGTAAATTAGTTCAACTGTTGTGGAAGACAGTGTGGAGATTCCTTAAGGATCTAGAACTAGAAATACCATTTGACCCAGCAATCCCATTACTGGGTATGTACCCAAAGGATTATAAATCTTTCTGCTATAAAGACACACGCATATGGATGTTTATTGCAACACTATTCACAATAGCAAAGACTTGGAACCAACCCAAATGCCCATCAATGATAGACTGGATAAAAAAATGTGGCACATATATGCCATGGAATACTATGCAGCCATAATGAGTTCATGTCCTCTGCAGGGACATGGATGAAGCTAGAAACCATCATTCTCAGCAAACTAACACAGGAACAGAAAACCAAACACTGCATGTTCTCACTTGTAAGTGGGAGTTGAACAATGAGAACATATTGGTACAGGGAGGGGAACATCACATACTAGGGCCTTTTATGGGGTATGGGGCAAGGGGAGGGATAGCATTAGGAGAAATACCTAATGTAGATGAAGGGTTGATAGGTGCAGCAAACCACTATGGCACATGTATACTTATGTAGCAAACCTGCATGTTCTGCATATGTATCCCAGAACTTAAAGTATAATAAAAAAAGAAAACATATATTATATTGAGGTATATGAAAGACACAGAAAAATGTACAAGTAGTAAGTGTACAACTTCATATTTTTTTATTGTGGTAAGAACACTTAACATGAGTTAGCACTTAACCGTCCTCTTAACAAATTTTTAAATGTACACTACATTATTATGAACTGTAGGTGCAATGCTACACATTATATCTCTAGTGCTTATTCATCTTCCTTGACTGAAACTTTCTGACTGCTAATTAGCAACTCTATTTCTCTCTCCTTCCAGGGACTGGCAACCACTATTCTACTTTTTGATTCCATGAATTTGACTCTTTTAGACACCTAATACGAATGAAATCATGCCATATTTGCCCTTTACTGACAGGTTTATTTCACTTAGCAAATGTCCTCCAGGTTCATCCATTTTGTTACAGATAGTGGGATTTCAAGAAAAACTACAAATGTTTTGCATTGAATTCTGTATTTGGTGGTTCCTCTACTATAAAAAAATGCTCTAGTTTCCAGTGCTTCTCAAACATAAATATGCATACAAATCACCTGGGGAACAGATTCTATTTTGGTTGGCATGGGCTTGTGCCTGGGATTAGGCTTTTCTAGCATGTTCCCTGGTGATGCCCATGCTGCTGATCCATGACCCACACTGCAGAGCAAACTTCTAAACTCTCAAATGGCTTCATATTTCTCTTGAGATACAGACATAGCTTAACATGGCTTACAAGGTCTTTGCATGATTTCATTGCCATCTAACACAATAGCTTTTTTTCTTCGCTCCATGACTTTCTGTGCTCTTCTTGGACACTGAATTTGGCCTTTGTTAAGTCCTTTCTACTAGTCAAGCTCTGCTCACCTCAGTGCCTCAGATGCTGTTCAATTTGTCTGGAAAAATCTGTCACTATCTTTTCTCCTGGATACATTTTACTCATGCTTTGAATCTCAGCTCTAACACCACTTCAACAGGACAACTCCCTGACTGCTCTGACTAGAATACTCATCTTTATTATCTATTCTCATAGCAGAGAACATTTTTACCTTCAAATTTGGTTATGATTGGTGTAAGTTCTATCAGGGGAGGGATCTTGTTTGTTTTTATTCACCATTATATTCCTAGAACTTAACATACCATTTCTTGCATCAATTCCTAGACTTTGCTTTTCTTGGAAACGCCAATCCTTAGAGTAAGTTTTTCAGAAAAGAAGAAGCCCCTGACCCTCTAAACTGCCCTGTTTGGGCACCAAGCTGTGGGCAGGAGGTGAGATAAGGTTTAGGGTGTCCATTGCTTTGTGAGAAACTGACTGTGAGATAGAACTTGGGTTTGTGTTATTTCAGAATCCTATTGCCGTTCTTTATCCATCCTTTCAAGCTTCAAAGGACTGAGGACATGATCCTATTCTGCTT
This sequence comes from Rhinopithecus bieti, assembly GCF_001698545.2. Taxonomy (NCBI): domain Eukaryota; kingdom Metazoa; phylum Chordata; class Mammalia; order Primates; family Cercopithecidae; genus Rhinopithecus; species Rhinopithecus bieti. The sequence continues at coordinate 336,979 of NW_016820994.1, read as the reverse complement.
TACATCAGTTTCCTGTAGGCTTATATAACTTCCCTCCAAACCCTATCTCACTACTGAACAAGAAGTTCTTTCTGAACAGAAATTAGGTCTTCCCTTATTTTTGCTATGTAAGCCTTGTTCACAGAGAAATTTAATAACATATGAGGTTAAATCAAATCTGGAAACATTTATAGGAAAACGGGTTCATGGGAGAGCAGAGTTTGGCCCATTAGTATCTTCCCTGGGATGGCTAGGATAACATAGTGATAATTTACCCTGCAGATATGTGAGTCACATAAAATGTCATGTTTCCCTTTTTGCATTGGATGTTGGAAAGTCTAGCATCAAGTTCTGTCCAAGTGTATCATGCTTTAAGATAAGAATTTGTTAAACCATTTCAACTTCTTTTTAGATAAAGTAAGGGTAGAGAAATGTATTGCAAATATTTAACGAGATGCCTATTAATGCTCATGATGTATTAGGAGCTCAACACATGTTAATTCCAATTCTATTTAAAAAGCTAAGTAATATTACCCTCCGTTTTAAGATAAGCAAATAGAATGCCTATGTAATTTACCCAAAGTTATAGGCCTAAACTCTGGTCTAGACAAAGAAACTGAGGCTCAGAGAGGACACATAACTTGTTCAACTTTACTCAGCTGATTAGTGACGGTCGTATTCTTCTAGGGCTGCTATAACAATTACGACCACAAACTTGGTAGCTCAAAACCACAGAAACTTACACTTTCCCAGTTCTAGAGGCTGGAGCCCAAAACAGGTGTTGGTGGGGCCATGCTCCCTCTGAAGCCTCTGGGGAAGACTCCTTCCTCACCTCTTCCTGACTTCTTGCGGCTCATGGCTGCATCTTTCTCATCTCTGCCTTTGTCTTCACATGGTCTTCTACCCTGTGCGTGTCTCTGTGAGCCTCTCCTCTTCTTATATCAGTCATTGGTATAACCCACCCTACTTCACTATGACCTCATCTCAACTAATTACTATTTCCAAACTAAATCCGATTTCCAAGTAAGTTCACAGTTTGAGGTTTTGAGTGGACATGAATTTTGGGGGTACACTATTCAACTCGCCACAGTGACTGAGCTAGGACTGTAAGTTAGAACTAACTCAAGGCCATGTTCTTTATACTACACCAAACTAACTACCTCTGCCTACGTTATCGTTGCCACAATGCTTCACAACTGACTGATCCCTATGGGAAAGGCGGCACTGGCTGATTCTAAATTTAATTTGGCAGTTTCTCTTAAAAGTGGACTGGTGGTTAATTTGAATGGAAGAATTGCTGAATGGTCAGTCTAGAGAAGATGTAATTAGTGGATTAGGGTTAAAGTAGAATTACGTTTTGAGAAGCCAAATGTTCAGATAATTGGGTTGACTAGATAGAGTTGGGTTTAGCTGACATGGAATTTCTACCCTCAGAGCAACAGCCTCTTCATCCATATTTTCCCTTTTCCCAGCTTCTAAACCCCATTGTTGAGAAAAGTGCTTACCTTGCAAAATACCTCCTCACTTGCAGGGGTGGGCAAAGCTGTTTCCCAATCACTTTTTGATCTTAACATTATTCTGAAAATTACATCTCATTCAGCATGATATTTTAATGAGTCTTTGTTCTAGTTAGGTCAATTGGTGCCGAGCTAACGAAATACAGGAACGGGGTGAGATGGCCCTCAGAGGTATTGGATATCTTCATAACTCTATGGCTTAGAACAGCAGTTCCCTTAGCTGCTCTGTTCAGCCAGTCACGAGAAATTGCAATTCTGAGACTACCTCTGGGCATGTTCTTTTCTAGGTGTGATTTCCCCATATACTTTATTGTGGTGGCAAATATTGTGGGGTAAGGGGAAGGTAGTTGTACATAAGACTCTTTACCCAGGGCCTAGATAAATTAGCCATATTAGAGGACAAGAGGAACCCAGCTTCCTCAAGAGGCAGGTTGGATGGGACATGTGACAGGAAGCTGGATCCAGTTAAGAAGGAAGGCAAGGGGGAAGGAGAGAAGACCACCTGGCCATTTCCTGGGCTAGATGACAGGAAGGCAGCCTTAGGAGAAGAGCATTGCCCACTGATGGTTTGAAGGTCAGCTAAGGAGGTTAACCTGCTCAGTCTACCAACCATCTCTCCTCTTGAACCCCATCCCCAACGGAAAAACCTCCCTCTTCTTGGCCCTGATGGTGACCTCAGTTCTTCATGGTGACTGATTCCTCTCCTTGGTGACTTAATCTCCACTGTGCCTGATTTCTTCTGTGATTCTTTACCTTTGAGGATATTTTATTATTGCTAAGGCTTGGCATCTCTTCTATGAGGCTTATCAACCATTTATACTTTCCTGCAAATGTGATACACTTGAAAGAAATTTCTGATAAGGGTCCAACACTTTTCTTGTCAGAAATTTCTTTCAAGGATCTCACATTTATAGGAAAGTGGAAAGCATGTGACCTTTTCTTCTAAATAGGAAGCCTTTTGACACAGGGAGTCAAATACTGGTTTCAATAATATTGTTAGAGGTTAGGGAGAGTTTCTCAAGAAGTGCAGAAAGAAGGAAAAAAAAGAATAAAATCAAGAAAGAGAAGAAAGGAAAGAGAAAAGGAGGGAGGGGGAGAAGGAAGAGGGAGGAATTAAAAAGCCTGGGTCCTCTGAATAACTTTGGCAGCATCTAAGCATGATTACCAAGCACGTTGGCAATTTCTTGTAGAACAAACACATTGCAAGAGATAAGTAGAGATAAGACTTTGGATTCTAAGGTTAGAGAAACCTTGGTTTAAATCTAGGCCTTTCTCCTTTATAAATGTGTAAATTTGGAAAGTCATTTGACTTTGCAGAGTTCTGCTTCTTCACTTGGAAAGTAAGGATACTGAAAACCACCTAACAGGCTTTTGGAGAAGATTCAGTGAATGCCTAACGAATATAGTGGCCAGCACAGTGCCAGGATAAATGCCACATCCATGTTGCCTTTTATTATTTGTACAAAGCAGTGTGCAGCAGAGCTGAAAGCGGTTTGGGATGACCCCCACAGGCAGCACTTGCTTCCCTTGGAAGGGTCCAGCACAGGTTCAAAGCACCGGCTTAAGGGCTAGTCCTGTGTTTCTCACATGGCTGGTTGGCTTCTGTCTCTGAAGCCTTGCTTCTGTTGTCCCAAGGATTTACAAGTTTCCTTCAGCACCTTCAGTTCCTTCTTCCGCATACGTTCACGGTGGGGAATGCCTAACAAGGCTGTCTGTGCAATGGGCAGGGACCTCGCTGGGAAGGTAGATTCTCTAACACTCTTGAAGTTCTCCAGTAGCTCCAGTGCTCCAGGCCACGGCAGCATTCTCCCCCGCTCAACTCGCTAGTTTCTCCTGGGCTTGTTTATTCTAGGCCTTTTGTAGTCTTACCTGCTGCCTCCACACAGCCTTGCTTCTTGAATATGAAGTGCTGCTGGTTTGGATTTGAGATGACAAGCCAGGTGAAGCTGAGTGGATCCTGCTTGTTTGAGCCAGTGTTGTGCATGCAGGTCAGAGACTCAGAGGGTGGACAAAGCATTGGTTTGAAAAGTGGCTGCCTTTCTCTTTTTCTAAAACTACTTGCATTTCTTAAGTCAGGCCTCAGAGGGACTGGAAACATTCTTCTTTACAGACCCCATCAGTGATTCGTGAGAGCATTTGTCCTAGATTTACTCAGTTCTGCAGCTGAAAAATGTAGCAGGCAGAAAGCTAACCTTGGAAGAGTTGGAGGGCTTACCCCCTGACACCAGCATACATTTTCTTTCCTAGCTGAGGACCAATTATATAAAGGACCATATGGAAAAACTTCACTGGAAAAGAAATAAAGTATGTCTAAGCTTACACTCAGCTGGCCAAGAGGGACCTACTGTAGCCAGAGGATAAATTAAATATTGACAAAACAAGAAGATTGCTCAGTGAAAGGGGAGTGCCGTGGGACTTGGAGCTCAGGACCGCCAAGTTCATCCATAGTTTTGTCCAGGATCACTTTTTGACCTTGGGTAAGTAGGTTGCTTGATTTCCTTGGGCCTCAGTTTCTTCATATGTAAAGGAAAAGAATGTACCTGACAATCTAAGTCTCTTATCGTGTAGATATACTGCAAGGCAGAAGCAATGATGCAGCTGGCCAGAGAAACACAGATAAGACTGAGATTTGTGTTCAGAGTGACCTTGTTTTAGATATAACATTCCTAAAAATTTGTGTATTTGTAAACCATATTTAACATAAACTTAGGAAACTCAGTTTTTAAAGAACTAGTCCTTGGCTGGGCACAGTGGCTCATACCTGTAATTCCAGCACTTTGGGAGGATGAGGTGGGAGAATCACTTGAGGCCAGGAGTTCAAAACCAGCCTGGGCAACCTAGCAAGACTCTGTCTCTACAAATAATAATAATAATAATTTAAAACTTAGCCAGGTGTGGTGGCATGTGCCTATAGTTCCAGCTACTCAGGAGACTGAGGTGGGAGTATTGCTTAAGCACAGGAATTCAAGGTTACAGTGAGGTATGATCACACTGCACTCCAGCCTGGGTGACAGAGTGAGACTCCATCTCAAAAAAAAAAAAAGATTTAGTTTTTAAGTTCAAAATTGTTTCTTAAGTAGAGGCACCTGGCAATGGGCACATGCCTTTTCTGGTGGAGAATATACAGAAGCCTGAATTGACTTAGCAGCAGAACACTGAGGTTCACAGCACTCATGCACAAATCCAGAGGAGTATTCATGAAAAGATGGATTACTTTCATCAGACAAGTGTCTTAGAGATTTATAGTAAGGGATATATATCCACCAACATCAGTGCCCATTTAAGGCACTTATGGAAAGGATACAAGTCTCAAAGACACCCATCGGTGAAGCACTATGTACAGCCATGGAGTCCCTGTCTCTGAATGTCTGGACCTTTCGTCCTTGTCCTCATCCCCCACATGGAGTTCCCCAGCTCCTCTCTGATATGAGCTCCACTCTCTCCACCGTCTGGCCACTTCTGCCCGCCTGGCCTCCTCCGCTCACTTTGGTTGCTGTGTGGCTTTGCTTTTGGGGGCCCTGGGCCTAACCCTGACTCTCCATGTGGCCTGTCAATTCCAGAGCCCTAACAAGACTGATTTGGCCTCTGTGGCATTGAAATTCTCAGGAGAGGGAATTCAATTCCTTCCTGGTAGAGCAGTGATTTGAATAGCCAGCTGGTTGCTGGGGTGCCACCCTCCCATGGTTGCACAGGCTGTGGGTGAATGGAGAGAATTCCCAGAGAACAGGGCTATGGGCAGAATAGTCACCATGAAACTCAGTCACGCTCACCAGGAAAAATACAGCATGTACCACAGAAACACTTAGAACCACTTGTTTGCTTTCCAACCTTCTGGTCTCCCCATCCCTTTTCAAGAGACACAGAGTGAAAACCCTGGTCTAGAATAATCTAAGAGTGGAGTAATAATAAGTCTAGGACTTTCTATTGCACTTCTTGGTCTCCGATCTTATTTATCAAATAGGGTAAAACCCACACACTCAATCTCTAGGAACTATTCAGAGACCAAAGAGACATACAAACTTCTTGTCTTTTTTGCCATCTCCTGAAGCCATACATCATTTTCAAACAAAGAACCACCTCCTTATTTCCACATTAAGAAAAAGGCACAAAATGTTATCAATTCAATAAACTTTTATGATTGGCCTACTACTTAACGGTAATGGAGAACCAGGCAATTAACAGATTTCCATAGACCTGGTGAAGCAGACAGGTGCACAGGGAATTCCAACTCAGGCAGTGATCATGATATTATACATTTGTGTGGTGATGTCACATTGCTCCTCTCACAGAGCTTCCGCAGAGCCCACGGAAGCAGTGTCTGCTCGAAATATAGCCAAACACGAACAGAGGCAGGCTTGAAGATGAAGACAAAGACAAGAGAGTTCATTTTACCCAGTTTTCCCCACAAGCTCCATCTGTCCTCAACACATGGTATTCTTCCTCCCAACACCCACATGCAGCCTTATCCCTCCCTGAAAACTCACCCATAGTGATAACATATCTTCTGCAGACTTAGATGTTATAACAAAAATAATTTCATTGGAATGGATAACCTCTCAGATCCATTCCACCCTTGAGATACTGGGCTTCTCTGGTCATTATCTGTGTTTACAGGAGAGGGGCATTTCCTCCATTGTTTATCTATTTTTGAGGAACCCAACTTCTAAGTTATATTTGCTAGCTTATTTTTTTTCCTTAAAAAAAAAATAAAATTGAAGTGCCAGTGTTCACCTTGATAAACTAAAAAAGAAAGCTTCTCCCACTCCCTTGCCTTTCTTTTCTCTACTGAGATTTCCCATATCAATGGTATAGAAAGAGCACCTGCTGAAGTCTGTGCTCATATCCACGAATATGAACAAGCAGCTGATCTCTTCTTATTGCAACTTACAGAAAATAGAATGATACATTTAATACCTTTGGGGAAGGAAGTATGTGAAATAGTCCTACACTTTGTAACATGTAAACTTCTTATTCTTCAATTAGCCATTTGATAGAGAAAAATGCTAATTTATTTGTATTTTAATTTATTAATAATGTGTTTATTGCAGTGTTGCCTTTGAAAAAGTAGTTATTTATTTATCCAACAAATATTTGTTGGGTGCCCTCTGTGGGCCTAGCGCAGTGTTCGGCCTCAGGGGTACCACAGCATGCAATGCATAGTCACTGCCTGCCAGCAGCTAGTAGAGAAAAGACAGTTTGAATGAATAATTATGACAAAGATGAGAGAAGTGGAAGCACATGGTATTAAGGAAACACACAGTAGGGAAAGGAGCTTATAAACTAATTAGGACCTAATTATCTAAGTGGTGTGCAAGTGTGTATGTGGTTAGGGAGAAATGGAGGAAGGTACTTCATTGGTTTTCTCTACTTTGTACATAAGAATTTTTTTCAGTTTACTCAGGTGTGTCTATTCAGTTCAGTCATTGAAATAGCACAGTGCTCAGTGGGTTTAATCAACTTGGGATTGTCTGAAAATAGGGTTGCTTGAGAGTGACAGAGAATAACAATTTATTGAGAATGACCACACTGTGGATCGATTAGATTAGGTTTACCTGCATTATGGTTTAAAAAAAGCAGGGTGAGGAACCAATACTGGCAGCTTGAACAAGTTGGAAGTTTCTTCCTCATATAAAAGTACAGAGTGGGGTGGGTTGAGCAGTCCAGAGCTGGCATGACACTTCATTGCATCAGGCAGCCAGACTCCTATCATCTTGTCTTGTCATCCTTAGCACGTGGATTCCTGGTCATGGCCCCAAATGCTTGAGCTCCAGCCATCCTGGCCACACACTCCAGGCAGCTGGAAGGAAGAGAAGGATGAGCTGAAGCCCCATCCCTTTAGGAACACCTTGCTTTACACTTCTCTCATCCCACTGGCTGAAACTTAGTGACATGCCATGTGATTGCAAAGGAAGCTGGGAAATCCAGTCTTTACCCTAGAGGACCATGCGTGCAGTTAAAAATGTGGGGTTTTATTGCTAAAGAAGAGAGGAGAGCAGAGATTAAAAACAAAGAGCACTCTGTCACATTCTGTGCTGAAGACTACAGAAGGTTTGCTGCATAGAGACAATACCAACAAATTATAATGACCCTTTACAGCTCTACTATGTTCCTCCTCATTAAGGGACTCATTAATACCCTTCCCCTGGGTAGCTGAGGGATTAATTCCTGTAGACTCTGAATTTGTCTCTCTTTGACCAACATTGTTCTTGTTTGCCCACAGTGGGATGTCTAATTCTCACCTTAGGATCGCTGTTACTGACCTCAGTGTGTTTTAAAAAATGTTCCTTTTAAAAACATCACAAGGCAATGTATGTTTATTGTATAAAATTTTAGAAAATTCAGAAAAATATGAAGAAGAAAGGATTCCAACCATAATCTCACTATCACAGATACTTTCTATTAATATAATTACATAATATAAACATTTGGAAGCATATTTCTTCAGTCCTTTTTTTAACCTTTTACTAAACATTTAAAAAATAATACATAGTATATCATTTAGGTAAAAGATTCAAGTGATACATATGTATACAGGGTAAAACATGAAAGTTGTCTCACAGCATCCTTCACTTTGACTCATTCATTTATCTAATCATTAAAAAATACTGAGTTTTAATTATAGAGTTATAGCAGTAATTATGACAGATGCATACCTCTCCTTATGGAACTTACTTTCTAGAATGATACAACAACCACTTATGAGAGGGAAAAAAGATGAGATAGAGAGGATTCCTTCAGGTATGGGTGGTGGTGATGCTTTTGCCAGTCACAGAAAGCCTAGGGACTCTAACCAAACATCCGGAGGCACAATTTGACTCAGCCATTTGAATGACATTATCAAAGAACTGGATGTTTGCTCCAATTATTGGCTTAGCTACCTCAGCATTGGTACTGTTCTCAGGTGGGCTCCATTCTCCCTGACATGAGATACCCTCTAGCAACAGCTAGGACTGCAACTTTTCTCATTCCTAGCCATTACCTCATGAACCCTACAAACCATAGAATGAAATTTCATTGTTCTACTTGAACTGACTTGGCCCATTCCTAAATCAATAGTTATAGCCAGAAAGATGGAATACATTGATTGGCTTAAGCTAGTTATGACCCACTCCGTGAACTCAACATGGAATTAGTCCTACCAAAGCCACTTGACAAGGAAAACTGTGGTCCATTAAGGAAGAGGAGCAGGAAAATTGTTGCTATGCGGTGGAGGTGGATGGCTGACTAATAATCACTATATGAATAACTTGACGCTTCATGGATGAGAAGGAGGCAGCCTCCTGAAGAGTCAAAGGAAAAGTGCTTAAAAAAAGAAAAAGGTTCCGTGAGTTGGGAGAGAGGCTGGCATATTCAAAAAGATTAGAAAGCCAGAATTGCTGGGTGAGAGAGAGAGGTGAGACATTGTGATGGTCATCCTTCCAGTCATGTGTCTATGTAAAACAAATATTTTTGCTTTTTCTACATATAATGAAAATCATGTTCTGTGAATTGTTTTCTGACTGGCCTTTCTCACTGACAAAGAAAAATGCCTAACAATCTTGCACATGTACCCCTAAACCTAAAATAAAAGTTAAATAAAAGAAAAATGCCATGCAAATATTTTCGTGTCAGTACATAAAGATTTATCATATTCTTTCTGAAGGCAGTGGTTTATGTGTATCAACAATTTTTTTGAACTATTCTTCTAGTGATGGACATTTTCCCAATGCTTTTCCATGAATCTTGAAGAAAATACATCTTCCTTGAGAAAAAATTCTGAGATACAGATTTTCTGGATTAAGGAATGTACATATTTAAAGCACTAGTAATACTTCCAAGTTAACCTCAAAATGACTTTGCAATGAATACACCAAACAAGAGTATATGAGTTCTGTTTCCTTAACAACAACACTGAATATGATCAATATGTTTAATTATTTCCAATCTAATGAATAAAAAATGTGAGCTAATTGCTGATTTAATTTTCATTTCCCTGATTACTAGTCAATTTGAACAACTTTTCATATGTTTATAGTCTGTTGGCATTTCTTTTCATGCTAATTGCCTATCTCTATTCTTTCTCAATTTTTCATTTTTTTGGCATTTATAGCTTTTATATATTCTGAATATTAATCCTGCCTATAATTTATGTGATAAATATTTTCTCTTAGTGTGTTGCTTATTTTTTCCCCAAATTTCATTAAGAAAATTTCAAATACTCAGCAATTTTAAAAAATGTTGCTTATTTTTTTAACTTGTTTTATGCCTTTTGTATACAGAGTTTAAATTTATTTTACACATCTGTGAACAGCTTTTTTTTTTTTCAAACTTCTGACATTTTGTATTCTACCTAGGAAGACTTAACTGACTCCAAAGCCATCAAAATATTCTTGTTTATTTTCATCTAATATTATCATTGTATTGGAATACAGCATTCTTTAGCCCATCTCAGTTATATTTTGCTGCTGGGAACAGAGAGTTGGAACACATCTAGTTTTATTAAATCAATGACGTTGGACAACTAGTTATCCATTTGAAGGGAAAATAGACCATTCTTTTTCTTTCCATGTGAAATTCAATCTGTTCCCTAAGCTAAATTTCTGTATCTACTTGGAAACATTTCTGTATCCTCTGTTTTATTCTAATGATCTATTTATTAATTTCTCCACCAATAACACACTGTTTCAATTACTTTTATCATAGATTTTTGTTAGGTCAAGTACATTAGTCACTTCTCTGTCAACAGTTCTTTCTTTCTTTTTTAAGTTTCTCTTCCTTATAAACTTTATAACCAGAAGGGTTATAAAGCTCTCTAAAGGGAATGTATTGGGTCTGCACTCTCCAGTGATTATGCTATCCCTGAGGGCTCAGCATCCTTCTGCTCTCTACAGCAAAGAAAGGGTAATGTCTTAGAGTCTGATAGAAATAATCACTTCCTCTCTGGTGGAGACTAGAGAAAGAGACCCTATTAGGCTGAGCCTTGGCACCATGACATCTTCTGCACAGCCTCTGGGACTTGTTCAAGATAAAAAGAGCTGCTGGAGTCTTGCAGTTTCATCTTTCTGTGCCCAATACTGTATATCTCTGCTGCTTCACAGGGTCACAAATGAGGGTCACAAATATGAACACTCAATTGGTAATAAAAATCTTGTACTCCTATCCCTATTTGCTAACTTGCTCTGAGTCTAGCAACTTTGAACATTTGGTTTTGAATAAGTGGTATGGAGGAATTTGTAAGAACTTGCCCTCTCCCATGATCTGCCCCCTGTCTCATTCTAAGTTGCCGATATGGTTTAGCTGTGTCCCCACTCAAATCTCATCTTGAATTGTAGCTCCCAAAATTCTCATGTACTGTGGGAGGGTCTTGGTAGAAAATAATTGAATCATGGGGGCGGTTTCCCCCACACCGTTCTTGTGGAAATATATGTCTCATGAGATCTGATAGTTTTATAAGGGAAAACTCCATTCACTTGGGTCTCATTCTCTGTTGTCTACCACCATGTAAGACGTCCTTTGCTCTTCCGCCATGATTGTGAGGCCTCCCCAGCCATGTGGAACTGTGAGTCCATTAAACATCTTTTTCTACATAAATTACCCAGTCTCTGGTGTGTCTTTATCAGCAGCATGAAAATGGACTAATACAGTTGCCTACCTGATTTTGTTTTCATCATTTATTTCCTTCCCAGATCTTATACAATGTTCAGCTTCAGGATACATATATAATACTCTCCCCTTGCCCATATTAACCTAATGCTATAACAAAACTGTATGTATATATGTAAATCTTTAACCATCAGAAAAACATGGAGAATATTATAACTAAGGAATAGGGCCTTATAATTTTTCTGTAATAGGACAGTGCTGCCTACTTGAACAACTTCCACAATACAGTCCATAACTGCTCACCTAGTGAACAACAGAGAAGACAAAGTCATCAGAGTCAGAGGGATAGAAATCTTGGCCTTTTGGACTATATCCCCACCCAGATTCCTCAAGTGATTAGAATGACTCAATCTAATGAAATAAAAGATAATTTCAGGAGAATCCAAAGACCCTTTGTGAAATAGATAGCATAAATAAAAAACAATCACAACTTCTGGAAATCGAGGACACATTTAGAAAAATGCAATTTGCACTGGAAAGTCTCAGCAATAAAATCAAACTAGCAGAAGAAAGAACTTCAGAGCTCAAAGATAAGGCTTTGAGATTAACCCAATCCATCAAAGACAAAGAAAAAAGAATTTTAAAAAATGAACAAAGGATCCAAGAAGTTTAGGACTATGTTAAGCATCCAAACCTAAGAGTAATTGGTGTTCCTGAGGAAGAAGAAAAATCTAAAAGCTTGGAAAACATGCTTGAGGAAATAATTGAGGAAAATTTCCCCAGCCTTGCTAGAGATCTAGATTTCCAAATACAAGAAGCTCAAAGAACACCTGGGAAATGCATGTCAAAAAGATAATTACCTAGGCAAATAGTCATAAGGTTATCTAAAGTCAAGATGAAGGAAGTAATCTTAGGAACTATGAGGCAAAAGCACCAGGTAACCTATAAAGGAAAACCTATCAGAGTAATAGCAGATTTCTCAGCAGAAACCCTACAAGCTAGAAGGGACTGGGGTCCTATTTTTAGCCTCCTTAAACAAAACAATATCAGCCAAGAATTTTGTATACAGCAAAACTACGCTTTATAAACAAAGGAAGGAAAAAGTCTTTTCCAGACAAACAAATGCTGAGAGAATTCGCCACTACCAAGCCAGCACTACAAGAACTGCTAAAAGCATCTCTAAATGTTGAAACAAATCCTCAAAATATACTAAAATTGAACCTCCTCAAAGCATGAATCTCACAGGACCTACATAGCAATAGAACAATGAAAAATAAACAAGGTATTCAGGCAACAAATAGCACAATGAATAGAATAGTGCCTCACATCTCAGTACTAATATTGAATGTGAATAATGGATAAGAATTTATCAACCAAGTTTCCGCTGTCTTCAGGAGGCTCACCTAACACATAAGGACTCACATAAACTTAAGGTAAAGGGGTGGAAAAAGATATTTCATGCAAATGTACACCAAAAGTGAGCAGGAGTAGCTATGCTTACATCAGAAAAACAAACTTTAAACCAATAGCAGTTAAAACAGGCAAAGAGGGATATTATATGATGATAAAAGGACTAGTACAACAGGAAAATATCACAATCTTAAATATATATGTGCCTAACACTGTTGATCCCAAGTTTATAAAACAATTACTACTAGGCCTAAGAAATGAAATAGACAGCAACACAATAACAGTGGAGGACTTCAATACTCCACTGACAGCACTAGACAGGTCATCAAGACAGAAAGTCAACAAAGAAACAATGGTCTTCACACCCTAGGCCAGGTGTGGTGGCTCGCACCTGTAATCCCAGCACTTTGGGAGGCCAAGGCAGGTGGATCATGAGGTCAGGAGTCCAACACCAGCCTGGCCAAGATGGTGAAACCTTGTCTCTACTAAATATACAAAAAATTAGCCAGGCGTGGTGGTGAGCACCTGTAGTCCCAGCCACTCAGGAGGCTGAGGCAGAGAATTGCTTGAACCTGGGAGTCAGAGGTTGCAGTGAGCCAAGATCTCACCACTGCACTCCAGCCTGGGTGATACAGTGAGACTCCACCTCAAAAAACAAAAAACAAACAAACAAACAAAAAACTATATCCTAGAACAAATGGACTTAACAGGTTTTTGTAGAACATTCTACCCAACAACTGCAGAATATACATTCTATTCATTAGTACATGGAACATTCTCCAAGATAGACCATATCATAAGACACAAAACAAGTCTCAGTAAATTTAAGAAAATCGAAATATCAAGTATTCTCTCAGAGCAGAGTGGAATAAAATTGGAAATTAACTCCCAAAGGAACCCTCAAAACCACGGAAATTAAATAACCTGCTCCTGAATGATCTTCGGGTCAATAATGAAATCAAGATGGAAATTTAAAATTTCTTTGAACTGAACTATAATAGTGACACAGTCTATCAAAACCTCTGGGATACAGCAAAAGTGGTGCTAAGAGCAAAGTTCATAACTTTAAATGCCTACATCAAAAAGTGTGAAAGAGTACACAAATAGACAATCGAAGGTCACACCTCTTGGAACTGGAGAAACAAGACCCATCCCAACCCAAACCCAGCAGAAGAAAATAACAAAGATCAGAACAGAATTAAAGGAAATTGAAACAAGAAAATACAAAAGATAAATGAAAGAAAAAGCTGGTTCTTTGAAAAGATAAATAAAATTGATAGACCATTAGTGAGAGTAACCAAGAAGAGGGAAGATCCAAATAAGTTCAATTAAAAAAAACAGGAGATATTACTACTGATACCCCAGAAATACAAAAGATTATTCAAGGCTACTATGAACACCTTTACACACATAAACTGGAAAACCTGGAGGAGATGGATACATTCTGGACATATACAACCCTCCTAAATTAAACCAGGAAAATATACCAACTCTAAACAGACAAATAACAAGCAGCAAGATTGAAATAACTAAAAAATTGCCAATAAAAAGAAGTCTAGGACCAGATGAATTCACAGCTAAATTCTATCAGACATTCAAAGAAGAATTGGTACCAATCCTATTGACACTATTCCATGGTGTCAATAGAGAAAGAGGGAATCCTCCCTAAATCATTCTATGAAGACAATATCACCCTAATACCAAAGCCAGGGAAGAAAATAGAAAGAAAGAGAGAAAGAGAGAAAGGAAGGAAGGAAGGAAGGAAGGAAGGAAGGAAGGAAGGAAGGAA
>NW_016820994.1:309089-322267 GCF_001698545.2 Rhinopithecus bieti | reverse complement strand
CAAAAAGATATCCACCATGATCAAGTGGGTTTCATACCAGGGATACAATGACGGTTTAATATCTGCAAGTCAATAAATGTGATACACCACATAAACAGAATTAAAAACAAAAATCATATGATCATCTCAATAGATGCAGAAAAGCATTTGACAAAATCCAGCATCCCTTTATGATTAAAACCCTCAGCAAAATTGGCATAGAAGGGACATACCTTAAGGTAATAAAAGCCATCTATGACAAACCCACAGCCAACATTATACTGAATGGGGAAAAGTTGAAATCATTCCCCTTGAGTACTGGAACAAGACAAGGATGCCCATTTTCACCACTTCTATTCAACACAGTAGCAGAAGTTCTAGCAAGAGCAATCAGACAAGAGAAAGAAATCAAGGGCATCCAAATGGTTAAAGAGGAAGTCAAACTGTTGCTATTTGCTGAAGATATGACCATATACCTAGAAAGCCCTAAAGACTCATCCAAAAAAACTCCTAGAACTGATAAATTAACTCAGCAAAGTTTCCAGATACAAAATTAATATACAAAAATAAGTTGTTCTGCTATACATCAACAGTGACCATGCTGAGAATCAAATCAAGAACTCAATCCCTTTACAATAGCTGCAAAAAAAAAAAAAAAAAAAAAATACTTATGAAGATACCTAAACAAGGAGGTAAACGACCTCTACAAGGAAAACTGTAAAACACTGCTGAAAGAAATCATAGATGACATGAACAAATGGAAACACATCTGATGCTCATGAATGGGTAGAATCAATATCATGAAAATGACCATGCTGCCAAAAGCATTATACGAATTCAATGCAATTCCCATCAAAATACCACCATCATTCTTCACAGAGTGAAGAACGGTTCTTCATATAGAACCAAGACAGAGCCTCCACAGCCAAAGCAAGACTAAGCAAAAAGAACAAATCTGGAGGCATCACGTTAACCGACTTCAAACTATAAGGCCATAGTCACCAAAACAGCATGGTACCTGTATAAAAATGGGCACATAGACCAATGGAACAGAATAGAGAACGCAGAAATAAAGCCAAATACTTACAGCTAACTGATCTTCGGCAAAACAAACAAAAACATAAAGTGGGGAAAGGATATCCTTTTTAACAAATGGTGCTCGGATAATTGGCAAGCCACATATAAAAGAATGAAACTGGATCCTCATCTCTCAGCTTACACAAAAATCAACTCAAGATGGATTAAAGACTTAAATCTAAGACCTGAAACCATAAAGATTCTAGAAGATAATATCAGAAAACCTTTCTAGACATTGACTTAGGCAAAGGCTTCCTGACCAAGAACTCAAAAGCAAATGAAGCAAAAACAGAGCTAAATAGCTGGAACATAATTGAACTAAAAAGCTTCTGCACAGCAAAAGAAATAATCCCAAACAGACAATGCACAGAGTGGAAGAAAATCTTCACAATCTATACATTTGACAAAGGACTAATATCCAGAACCTACAAAGAACTCAAACAAATCTGCCAGATAAAAACAAACAATCCCATCAAAAAATGGGCTAAGGATATGAATAGACAATTCTTCAAAAGAAGACATACAAATGGCTAAGAAGCATATGGAAAAATCATCAATATCATTAATTATCGGAAAAATGCAAATCAAAATCACCTCACTCCTGCAAGAATGGCCACAATCAAAAAATCAAAAAATAAAAGATGTTGTCAGGGATGCGATGAAAGGGGAACACTTTTACACCATTGGTGGGAGTGTATACTAGTATAACCCCTATGGAAAACAGTGTGGAGATTCCTTAAAGAACTAAAATTAGATCTACCATTTGATCCAGCAATCCCACTACTAGGTATCTACCCAGAAGAAAAATAACTCATTATAGGAAAAATATACTTACACATGCAAGTTTATAGCAGCACAATTTGCAATTGCAAAAATATAAAACCAGCCCAAAAGCCCATCAATCAACGAGTGAATAAAGAAAATGTGATGTTTCACACTTATATATATGTAAATATAATAGCTATATAATAGATATCATATATGTGTGATATATAATATATATATATATATTCCCTGTACCATGGAATACTACCCAGCCATAAAAAGGAAGGAAATAATGACATTTGCAGCAATCTGGATGAAATTAGAGACAATTATTTTAAATTAAGTAACTCAGGAATGGAAAACCAAACATTGTATGTTCTTGCTCATACGTGGGAGCTAAGCTATAAGGACACTAAGGCATAAGAATGACACATTGGACTTTGGGGATACTGGGTAAAGGGTGGGAGAGATATAAGGGATAAGACTACACATTGGGTACAGTGTACACTGTTGGGTGAGGGGTGCAACAAAAATGTCAGAAATAACCACTAAAGAACTCATTCATGTAACAAAACACTGCTTGTTCTCCAAAAGCCTATTGAAATAAAAAATAAATTTAAAAAGTCAATTGAGTTTAAATAGTTGAACTCTGAATTTGAGTGATCTCCAGACCACCCAAATTGTATTTCAGGTAGTGAGTAATAAATCCCATCAACTAGGGCAAGGAATCAGACCTCACAGATGCGGACATGACTTTAGATTGAAGCTCCCTAAAATTGGATGGGAGTCTGATTCTGCACAGATCTTGGTGTGAAGCAGGCTGCAATCCCATATGCCTAATCCTTCTTCCCACTATGATGAGAGACTTTCGATGAAGTCCAGGAACAAGGACCCCAGTGTCAGACTGCCTGGATTCAAACTCTGGCTCCACCCTGTATCAACTGAGTCACTTTGGACAAGTTAGTTAAACTCTCGGGGTCTCAGTGTCCTCATCTGCAAAACAGAATTAATAATTACACCTATCAAGTATACATATGTAACAAACCTGCACATTATGCACATGTACCCTAGAACTTAAAGTATAATAAAAAAAAAAAAAGAAAAGCAGTATTAAAAAATAAATAAATAATTACACCTATCTTACAGAGGTTTTGTGAAGACCAAGTTAACTTGCTATATGTAGAATGTTTAGGACAATACCTTATTCATAGTAAAATTTTAGGTTAATGATAAATTAATGTTAGCTATCCTTCCATAATTATCACTCTGGACAGGTCACAGGACTCGCCCTGTGAATTTCTCTCTATAATATACAGTGCCAGCGTTTGGCTCCCAGAGTGCAATGATGCAATGCTGACGTCCTGTCACTTGTCTTTTCTATCAGAGGTGCACTGTGATCCAGGCAGGTGTCAGGATCCCATTAAATGTTCCTGCACAGCAAACACTACAAATGGCTCACTCATAGACCACAGGTGGTGATTGGTTTAGGACACACGGAGAACTGATTAAGCCAGAAACAAATAGAGATTCTGTGCAGATGAGCCCTGCAAATACCACATCCTCACCAGTAGCTCAGATGGCAGGAGGCTCTGAGATGAGAGGGATAGAATGCCACACATTTTCCAAGGCAGTAGGAGCCTTTAGTTCAGCTGAATTACAGTGATGCCAGAATCTTCTACAGACTGGCTGTCTCAGTGTGGCTATCACTGCTTTCAAAATCTCCTGGTCACGTTTCCATTACAATAATGCAGTTGCTCATTTCTTTGCTCTCTCAAGCTGAAATCCTGCATAATTTTCTCATTCTCTAATTGCTTTTCCTATTTGATCCCATAAAATAACAGGAAGGTTTCTATTGTGCTACCAGAATTAGAAAAGTAAGGCAGAATCGCTCAGTTGTAGAATGCACTCCAGTTCAGCCCTGATGCAACTGTATTTTCCCTAGGGGCCATGTGAGCACATAGTCAGAGCCATAGCAGCATTCCCTGGGCTCCAACATAGAACTTCAGAGCTACAAAGTTAGCCCAGTGCTGTGCACCTCCAGGGGGTGACTTGGCTTGACCTGTCATAGTGAGGCATGGAGAGCCTCCCAAATGGCCACTTGAATCCCAATTTGTGTGTGTTTTCATGTCACCCCGCAGGTTTTTTGTGCAAGGCCCTGCCTTGAAAGCCTTTCTCTCACCTTCTTCCTGCATTATCACTTCCTCATTCACCCTTTGATTCCTTTCCCAATGCCACCTGAGGGATAATAAGCCTTGTTAACTTTTTTAAGGGCTTGCATTAAACATCTGGTGGATATAAATTTGGTAGTGGTGGTGGAGGAATGGGGTAATGGAGTAGGAAACAGGACTTTTGTCTGTTTTTACTCACTGATGTATCCTGGTGCTTAGAACAGGACCTGGCGCAATGCAGGTGATACATACTGCTGAATTATGAATGAATTAATTAATGAGTGATTTACACAGATTAAGGACTTTACACAGATTATCACACTAAATCCTACAAGAATCTTACAAAGTATTATAATCATCTCCATTTTATAAAGGAGGAAACTGAGGCTTAGCAAAACTAATCTACCCACAATCATACAGTCAGCAATTAGTGTTGACAGCCCTCAAATCAAAGCAAGCTGGTTCCAGAACCCTAGTCTGAACCACTAACTACCCAGCCACGTGCCTACACTCCTGACCCTTCAGTTATGCTGCATCTGTGTTCTACTCTGCACCTGCACTGACCGAGTACACAGGACTGATCAGGCTGAATTCCAACTGGCTGTTTATTTGTGTAACTTGAATCACAGGGACATGTGCTTCACCTGCTCTCCTGTCAGGATATGGCCCCATCTATGGGCTCCCCAGTTGATGCCAACAGAGGACATTGTTCTAGCCTTGTCCACTTCCTCTGAGAAAGAGACCCACCCTTCCCACCCTTCCCTGCAGTAGGGCATGGGTCAGGCTCTAACTCTGAAAGTTTACCAAAGTTTCAAGACTTATGACAAAGAAGTATAATAAAGTGTAATAAAGAGGAATAGCATTCAAGTTAGGCAAGCTTCATCCCACTATTTTGTTTATTCGTAACTAAGGGGCTTCCTTGTGGCAGGGTACTCTTATACCAGGATACCTCCTTGTCTCAGAATCAGGCCAGATGGACCCTGGAAGAGAGGGACATTTTTGCCTCACCCCGATCTAAAGCCTGCCTTCTAAATCATTTATTGCCCAGGGTAATGGTCAGCATATGTTTTCAATCCCTCCAGGAAGAATGCCATCACCAGTCTGACCCTAAGGGACTAAGCTGAAAATCATACAAGAAATCAACATCAATAGATCCCAGAGTTGGGGTTACTGAATTTCAAGAAGAATCTGTGATCCATCCTTCAGGTGGGAGACAAACAGTCCAATGCAGCAGGACCACATGAGCCCAGGCCGACTCTTTTCCAGACTCCCCTCAGCCTTAATGCCTCATTGTCCATAAATATCTCACAGTGGCTGCAAGTCCCTTGAGAGCTGTGACTTATTCACCCATCTTCCCTGTGCCTAGCCCAGCACCTAGCACATCATTCTCTTCAAAGGCTGGTTGTG
The DNA here is from genome assembly GCF_001698545.2 of Rhinopithecus bieti. NCBI lineage: Eukaryota > Metazoa > Chordata > Mammalia > Primates > Cercopithecidae > Rhinopithecus > Rhinopithecus bieti. Next base: position 316,871 of record NW_016820994.1, on the reverse strand, counting down.
GCAAGCCAAATGCCCATTGTCACTATCCTGCCACTGATATGGTTTTACCTCTGAGCTCTGGAAAACATTAGCTTTCTGCAGCAAAACATCTGTGGACTCAGCAACCTGGAGCCAGTGGAATCAATCTGAACATTTCAAGCCCTGGAGAGAAAAGACTTTTTTTTTTATGTTGCCCTGAGGGTAGGTGCCAGGCATACCCTGGGATTCTGGACATAAGGTATAGGACAAGATGCACAAAAGTCAGGATTAGTAGAGCTCAGGTTTCATCTTCTTTTCATGGTCTGTGTTGACACAACAAATAGTGGCTCTCAGACAGAATTATCCAAAGATGTGACAGAGGCAGAGGCACATGCAAGTAAACAGACAGGCTCAGTGTGAAACTCTGAGTTCTCTGCCAGTTAGTTCATTCAGGGCTATCTGGGGACCTGCCCTGATTTGTGTAAAGGGAAGAGGCCAGTGTGGTCAACAGCCTAGTACTGTCTGTGAATTTTTAATCCATTTGGCTTACACAGGTACTATCCAAAAAATTACAAGGGAGAATGGGAAAAGTTTACTTTAGCAGAAAATAGTTAGAAAATAATTATGGGAATATAGCCAACTTGAGACTCTTCTCTATATATTTACTTATATGATGCTTTATTGACATAAGAGTCATCAGAAGGTGTTATGGGTTGAATTTTATCCCCCTAAAGTTCAAATGTTGAAGTCCTAATCTCTGGCATCTGAGGATGTGACCTTACTTGAAGATGGGGTCTTTTAATCAAGTTAAATGAGGTCAACTAGGCTAGGCTTTAAGCCGATATGATTGGTGTCATCATAAGAAAGGGAAACTTGGACACAGAGACATGCATAGAGGGAAGATGATGTGAAGAGACACAGGGAGAAGATGGCTGTCTATAAGCCAATGAGATTGGGCTGGAACAGATTCTCCCTCACAGCCCCACAAGGAGAACCAACCCTTCTGAAGTCTTGATTTTGGACTTCTAGCTCGAGAACTATGAGATGAAAAAGTTTTATTTTAAGCCTCCCAGCCTGTGGTCCTCTTATAGTAGCCCTAGCAAACTGATACAAAGGGCATCTGGGTATTGGTAGTTTGTGTTATATGCCTGCTGCCAATCCTGATGGTGGCCTGACCTCTGCTTAAATGTTGTGATTTTCTTATAACATCACCAATGAGGGGCATCTCCTGGCTCCTAAGGCCTGAGGATTGTTCACACTCAAGGCACAATTGGAAAAGGCCAATAAACTCTGAGCATGCAATCAAATCCAAACATGGGCAGTCTTCTCTAGATTTGTATTTTGACCAGTCTCTGACAGAAGACTCAACACAACTAGACCTGGGTGGACTGGCTGCCCAGTTTTGGCACTGCCTTTGCTAATATACTCACTTGAGTTTCTATAGGCTGATCTATAAAGGCTGACTTAGTGGCTGGTCATACTCTTGGGTTGACCACACATGAAGCGCTTGTTGCCAGTCCAAGGCTGCATCCACACCAGGGACCTGGCCCTCCAGGAGTGTCCAATGCTCTAAAAATGCCAATCACTGCATTTATTTTTGTGAACTAAATTAAAGTTGAATTAGGAAAAGGGATGTCCAGACGTGTTTGCTGACAGTAGGGAAGAATTCCTTGGAAAGAATGAAACTGCAAAAGAGAGAGGAATTACTGATATGATTAAAGGCATATGAGGAAAGATTGGCCTGGCAAGGATATTTGCCATTTATTGAAACCTCCTGGGTGCCAGACCACATCCTACTGCTTTATATCTACCACAACGGTCTCATAAAATCCCCATAAAATATGTATTATTGCCATCATTTTTCAGAGGTGAAAACTGAGATGCATACAGATTCAATAGTATGCTCAAGATCATACAGCAGGTAAGTATGAATAAACCAAAAACATCCATTCATTCTATTAGGCTACTTTCCTTGGACTAAAACATCCCTCTGTTCCTTTTCCCTGAGTTAGTAGGAATGGAAGTAGGTCTAGGTGATTTTGCCCTTCATCACCTTCTCTCTGATACTGTAGATTGTTCCCTGCCTACCTTCCACTCTGCTCTGTGCCCAGGAACTTGATCTCTGTGTGTTGCTTCAATGGGCTCCCCTGCCTGCTAGCTTCTGTTTGAGGTCAGCCAATGGAAGTCACCTGCAGGAGACCAGATGACAGAAGGAGAGTTACGCTACGCTGGTGTTTATCTCCTTGCCTCCCTCTCTGCTGAGTTCCCCGGGTTGGCTGTGTACCTTGAACCCAGGCTACAGTTTCCATCAGATGGCCCTCTCCATAGAGGTCTTTCTCTGGGTTCCACTAACATCACGTCCGTTGTAGTACTGGAGTACTGCACCATCCCTAGCTTTTTCTGTAAGCCCAGTCCATGTCTTTGTTAAAAAAGTGTGCAGTACTCATGCTGAATGATGCTGTGGACCACTTTGAGTTACATGGCCAAAGATTTAAAGTAGAATAAATTGATCTGGCTTCTGGATGTGTTAACCTGAGAACAGGAATAGACAAAGTGTACCAAGAGCCTGCAAGGGTAGAAGGAAACAGAAATGAGCTCAGAGATGCCTAAGGGTCTCTAGTCTAGCAGTGGAGGCAGATATGGAAGGGGCTGGCCACACCACAGTATGTCAGGCATTAGACGAGACCTCTGCCCACGATGTGGCAGATAACCTGGAAGGCATGTGACTGGGGTGGGCTTCAGGTTCTGGGTGCTTTCTCTTTCGTATGTAGGTCTCCCATATCTAGGTTTCTCTAGAGTGTATGGGAAAAAACTCTGGAGTCTGTGCCTCAGTCATTCAAATAGATCCTGTGGTTCTGGGGTCTGGCCTCAGAGAAGGCATGTGCCTGACAAGTTTTAATGGTGTCCCCAGCTGGCACTAATAGTGTGTTCACTGTACTCTTAGATATTATTTTTGCTAAGCGCTTGGAAAGTCCTTAATCCTGCCCTGCCAATCAACCTCCCTTTCTTCAAGGCCCCAGAGGGACACAGGAATATGGGAAAATGCCCGGCAAAAATAAAATATAACAAATAAAACAATATGTTATCAGCTGTGGTGTTTCCTTCCAGTCCCAAAGCAGAGAACTCTAGTCAGCTGGTAAACACGTTTTTCTTAAGCTAGTTAGGCCTAATGAACTTCAGACCAAGGATTGATCCAATGCAAACCCATCTGCTACAGGAGGGATATAACCAGAGAGAAGTGGTAGCAGAAGAACGGGTTTGGGTTCCAGTACTTAGTTCAGAGCTGTTCTGGACCTCAGTGGAGGCAGATGTCCTGGGCTAGCCCGTCTAGCAGGAGAAATAGAGGACACCCAGAGAGAAAAAGATGTTGTCTGGATAGGTCTGCTTCCCTCTGCCACCAAAAGGGAAGACATAAAATCGATGCAGGAATAGAAAACCAAATTCCACATGTTCTCATTTATAAGTGGGAGCTAAGCATTGAGAACACGCAGACACAAAGATGAGAACAATAGACACTGTGGACTACCAAATTGGGGATGGGGAAAGGGGTGAAAGTGGAAAAGCTGACTCTCAGGTACTACGCTGACTCCCTGGGTGACAGGATCATTCATACTCCAAACTCCAGCGACACACTATTTACCCATGTAACAAACCTGCACATGTGCCCCGTGAACCTAAAATAAAAGCTGAAAGAAAAAAAAAAAAGAATTGTACTGTGTGCCAACCCTTTAACTCATAGTTATTCTACTCACGGAGGCCTTAGAATCCACGTTAGCATTCTTCCTTCTTGGGAGGAGTGAGCAGGAGAGAAGCATGGGGCTTCCTAAGGACCTGTGGCCCTTCCTTTGTGCTGTGACTGAGTAGCTCATGACCGTCTGATCCTCCTCCAGATAACAGCTAAACTGGACAAAACATCAAACCCGACGATCTGCGGGCACAGGAGACTGGAGACTGAGCACCAACAGGCAGATTCTGGAACGGGGATGACACTCAGAACAAAGGAATGGTGTGGTGTGAGACTGCAGTTTGTATGGAGTTTTTCACTCTAGAGCAAACTGAAATCTGCATTCTGTAGGGCGGCTAAAAGTCTGCTAGAAACTCCGTATTCTCTCCGATCCGAAAAACTAGATGTCTGAGTTTAAGGTCACCACACATACCGGATAAGCGAGGGAGCAATCCCTGAATGGAGCGAACCAGAGAAAGAGGGCCCCAATTTTGCATATAAACTCTGCCAAGTCTCTGTGTGAGCCCCGCACCATGTACACCCAGAAGAGACTCCAGGAAAGCTTAGGGTCGTTGCCAAAGAGACAAAGCTTGTAGCCTGAGTTTAATCAATTGCATTATCTTCTGGGGATAGGGAGGAAGTACTCTTCAGGATATGACCAGGATAAAACATAATCAGTCTCCCAAATGTAACATTCACAAGTTCCAAGACACAATCCCAAACCACAAATGAATAACTAGCAATGTCTGACCTAAAAGCCTGGGCCTCTTGCTTCATTAAAGATGGTAGGTGCAGCTGTTCTCAAAGTGAGGAGTTCCCTGGGATCCTTTCAGGGTCCATGAGGTCAAACTATTTTTATAATAATGCTAAGTTGTTATTTGCCTTTTTCTTTTTCATTTTCTTGCAAGTGTACAGTGGAGTTTTCCATAAGCTATATATATGACATATGATGTTAAAACAGACTGAATATAAAAGTAGTTATGAGAATCCAGCTCTCTTCTATTAAACTAGATATTGAAGAGGTTTGCAAAACTGTGAAACTATGCTATTTTTCTTACTTTTTTTTACCTAATTTGGAAAATCTAGTTGTTTTCATAAAAAAGATGAGCTTATCTTAAATAAATTAATAACATATTTTTTAAATTTCTAAACTTTCATCTCTAATGTGGTAAATGTAACTATTACCCATATAAACAAAAATTCTTAGAGATCCCAGGTACGTTCAAAGAGGATAGGTGGTTCTGGGGCCACAGAATCTGAGAATTGCTAGTATGAGGCAGTTATTCTCAAACTTCAGCATACATCAGAGTCACCTGGGCAGCCTGTCAAAGCAGATTGCTGGGCCCCATCTCCAGAGTTTCTGATGGAGAAAGTCTGTGTAAGGCTTAAACATATTCATTTCTAACAAGCTCCCAGCTGATGCTGATCCAGGACCCTCACAGGTGTAAGAGATGTTGTGTGTGTAGGACAGACCCCGCCCCCCGCCCAACCCCCTTGCAGCACCAAGGCATTTATTTCCCAGCTGCCTCAACTGCTAGGTGGCTCACAGCTGAGTCTGTCTTTAAGCATTGCTCTGGGAAGCAGGGGTTTCCTTGTCCAGTGCTACACCTCCTCAGGGATCCATGTTACATCACACTCAGCGGCTGAGTGATGTGGGCACACGAAGGCCCAGCCTCTTTGCCTCCATGTGTGATGATTCTGAAAAGCCCTTTCAGCTTTGGAACTCCCCTGGGATCAGCTGGGGTCCTCTTTTCAGGTACATCTCAGTTCAACATCTCCGCCTGCCCAGTCCTGCAGCCTTCATTCCCTCACAGGTGTTCCCAATAACATTCTCTAATAAATACAAATCTCCCTGGCAGAGTTCCCCACACCCCTGAGAACTTAATCTGCAACAGATGTGGAAAGCATGGGCCTGCTTTGTAGCCTTCATAGTCCCCAGTCTTTCTTTTTATTTTATTTTATTTTTTATTTTTTTAAATTTTTCCGTAAGTTATTGGGATACAGGTGATATTTGGTTACATGAGTAAGTTCTTTAGCGGTGATTTGTGAGATTTGGTGCACCCTTCACCTGAGCAGTATACACTGCACCATATTCGTAGTCTTTTATCTCTCACTCCCCTCCCACTCTTCCTCCCAAGTCCCCAAAGTCCATTGTATCATCCTTTTGCCTTTGCTTCCTCGGAGCTTAGCTCTGATGTTTGGTTTTCCATTTCTGAGTTACTTCACTTAGAATAATAGTCTCCAGTCTCATCCAGGTCACTGCAAATGCTGTTAATTCATTCCTTTTTATGGATGTGTAGTATTCTGTCATAAATATATACCATAGTTTCTTTATCCACTTGTTGATTGATGGGCATTTGTGTTGGTTCCATGATTTTGCTATTGTGAGTTGTGCCACTATAAACATGCGTGTGCAAGTATATTTTTTGAATAATGACTTCTTTTCCTCTGGGTAGATACCCAGTAGTGGGATTGCTGGACCAAGTGGTAGTTCTACTTTTAGTTCTTTAAGGAATCTCCACACTGTTTTCCATAGTGACTATACTAGTTTATATTCCTACCAGCAGTGTCAAAGTGTTCCCTGTTCACTGCATCCACACCAACATCTACTGTTTTTGTATGTTTTGATTAGGCCCATTCTTGCAGGAGTAAGGTGGTATCACATTGTGGTTTTGATTTGCATTCCCTATCATTACTGATGTTGAACATTTTTTCATATGTTTCTTGGCCATTTGTATACCTTCTTTTAAGAATGTTTATTCATGTCTGTAGGCCGCTTTTTCATGGGGTTATTTTTTTCGTACTGATTTGAGTTCATTGTAGCTTCTGGATAGTAGTCCTTAGTCAGATGTATAGATTAAGAAGATTTTTTCCCAATCTTTGGGTTGTTTGTTTGCTGACTGTTCCTTTTGCCATGAAAAAGCTCTTTAGTTTAATTATGTCCCAGCTATTTATCTTTGTTATTATTGCATTTGCTTTGGGTTCTTGGTCATGAAACCCTTACCTAAGCCAATATCTAGAAGGGTTTTTCCAATGTTATCTTCTAGAATTTTTATAGTTTCAAGTCTTAGATTTAAGTCTTTAATCCATCTTGAGTTGATTTTTGTTTAAGGCAAGAGATGAGGGACCAGTTTCATTCTCCTACATGTGACTTGCCAATTATCCCAGCATTATTTGTTGAAAAGAGTGTCCTTTCCACACTTCATGTTTTTGTTTGCTTTGTTGAAGATCAATTGGCTGTAAGTACTTGAGTTTATTTCTGGGTTCTCTATTCTGTTCCATTGGTCTATGTGCCTATTTTTAAACCAGTATCATGCTGTTTTGGTGATGATGGCCTTATAGTATAGTTTGAAATCAGGTAGTGTGATGCCTCCAGATTTGTTCTTTTTGCTTAGTCTTGCTTTGGCTATGTGGGCTCTTTTTTGGTTCTATATGGTTTTAGAATTGTTTTCTCAATTCTGTGAAGAATGATGGTGATAGTCCCCAGTCTTTCTGATGGGCAGAGTGGCAGTTCTCCTGCTGACCAGACTGCTTTGCTTTTGCTTGTGTCTGGACAAGTTTGAAGTTCAAGTCTCCAGTAATGAGCATGTGGCTTCTCCTGTAAAGCATCCCCATTGGTGTGCAGGGTCCTGGAAAGATGTTTAGGGGAAATGATCTGAGTTTAGTCATCCTGACAATGGGCTGCTGGAGTTGACTCATGCCTGCTCACAGTGCTCACTGTTCTATTTTTAGGAATTCACCAAGCTGAGTGTTAAACACAGTGATATTACAAATTATATAAAGTTACAATTAACTAGATCTATAAGTATATAAATATATAATTAAATATGAAACAAATTATATTTTTAAAAGGTAATGTGCACTCAAAGCTTATGATTTCCTAATTATTTGACTACATTTTAACTATATTCTTAGGATTATTGACATCTATTGTATCTGTGTAATGAAAATGGTATGTGAAGATGGCCGAATAGGAACAGCTCCAGTCTCCAACTCCCAGCGCGAGCGACACAGAAGACCGGTGATTTCTGCATTTTCAACTGAGGTACTGGGGTCATCTCACTGGGGAGTGCCGGACAATTGGTGCTGGTCAGCTGCTG
>NW_016820994.1:281192-305082 GCF_001698545.2 Rhinopithecus bieti | reverse complement strand
GTATGTTTATTGCGGCACTATTCACAATAGCAAAGACTTGGAATCAACCCAAATGTCCATCTGTGACAGACTGGATTAAGAAAATGTGGCACATATACACCATGGAATACTATGCAGCCATAAAAAAGGATGAGTTTGCGTCCTTTGTAGGGACATGGATGCAGCTGGAAACCATCATTCTTAGCAAACTATCACAAGAACAGAAAACCAAACACCGCATGTTCTCACTCATAGGTGGGAACTGAACAATGACATCACTTGGACTCGGGAAGGGGAACATCACACATCGGGGCCTATCATGGGGAGGGGGGAGGGATTGCACTGGGAATTATACCTGATATAAATGACGAATTGATGGTTGCTGACGAGTTGATGGGTGCAGCACACCAACATGGCACAAGTATACATATGTAACAAACCTGCACGTTATGCACATGTACCCTAGAACTTAAAGTATTATAATAAAAATAAAATAAAATAAAATGATTTCTATAAAAGGAAAAAAAAAAAGAAAATGGTATGTGATGGTGCACCACACAGATACAAAAGATATTAATAACCTTAAGAAAATAGATAATAGGTAAGATAGTCAAATAATTAGAAAAAAAAGCAAGGCCAAGTGTTTGGAAGATAAAAGAGTTGCTAAACTCTGGGAAAACAGTCAACAAGAGACTGAGTTGATATCTTTCCCATCCCAGCTCAGAAGCTTCCTGTTTTCCCGAGCCAAGAGACCATTGGAGCCTATTCCATTTCTTTTAGCTCTTAGCTGATGGCAACTCTATGCCTCCTCCACTAGTGTGGATGGAATTCTGACTTTCTTATTTATTTATCTGGTCCTATCTATGCTTATCTTCTGATATCAACTGCGTGCTGAGCATTGGAATAGAGAAGACATGCCCTTGTCCTTGGGCAGTTCAAGTCTAACAGAAAATACAGACATGCATAAAAGAAATGAAATATGTACACATCTAAGTAAGAAGAGAACCACATAAATATCTATTGAATAGAACCCCTGGAAGCATCAGATAAGTGATTGCCTATTAGGAGAATTTCACAGAACTGAGAAGACACAAGCAATGTCTGTGTGGAACAGCTGAGATTAGCCAGGTAGGCAAATGATGCCAGTTGGAAAGAACATTATATGCAAAGCCATGTCAACAATTCAGGGTATAGCTTTTGGTTATGGGGACTGTGCAGAGCTGCCTACACTCTCCTCTGGTTGTTGAAGACCACATGTTATCCTATCACCATTAAGTCTGCTGGCATCAGAGAAAGGCCAGCTGGCTTACATGGGAATCACAGCCCTGACTAAGGCTGTGCTCACAGGCTATTATAGTCCCCTGAGCTAATTGGACACTATTTCTATATTCGTGTGCTCCTGGAGCTTTGTAGAATGATTCAGAGATTTTATGATTAATCTCATATTGGAAAGGGCACCTGTGGAACCACTTCTCTGAAAATCTTCCAATGATGAGATTTTCTCATTGCTGGTGATGGTTTAGACAGACTTGCTGGGTGGAAGGCGTTGGCAAGGCATCAGATGACCTGCAACTTTTGCTGTTGGACTCCCGAATCACATCTAGTGCTGGTCCACTGACCTTGATCTTAGAATAATTGATTTGGATGAACTAAAATCCTGGCAAAAGTCCTAGAATCTTCAGCAGCTTGTGCTAAAGAATTGTTTTCCGTTTCCTGTACAGCAAAAGGGAGCTTGCTGTGGTATTGAAATCAGGACATAGCACAAGTCCCTCTAGACCCCTTTGTAGCCATAGCGTCCAGCTTTTTCTCTGGAACCAAAAGGCTTCTTTGAGCAGCCAAGAGCAATGAGGATGTTGGACACTTCAGGCAAATGAAAGTGGTCTCTCTGAGCTGTCCCATTACTGGGGAAGATTGACAAGTTCTAATTGGCGGGCGCTAAGCCTTTCAAATATATCGTGTCATAATAAACCTGTTCGCATTTCTGTCTCTCTGGCAAGACTGCCAGCTCTTTGAGGGCAAAGACTGGGTTTAATTTATCTATGGGATTCCAGGTGTTAAATGCTTGGGTGGGTGCATGGATGAAAGAATGGATGGATAGACAGATGATTAATCTTGCCCTATAGGACTTAGAGTAAAAAATTTAAGTAACTTAGAAAATATTCATTAAACAGTTAACTATATACAAGAAACTTTTCTGTCTTCTTTATGGATTATTTTATTTGATCTTCATAGCATTCCTATGAGAAATATATTATTAACTTGTCTATTTACAAATAAGAAGCCTTATTTTTAAAAGAGTAGTCACTTTCTCAAGATTACTTTTCTCACAGGATCACTTTCACTTTCTCAATTCACTTTCTGAAGATTAATAAGAGGAAGAGGCTAGGTTCAGGATCATTTTTTCGGACTCCAGAGTCCTAGTTCTGAAACATGGTTGAGTAAGGGAAATAACCTAGTGCCCAGGCATTGAGGGGAGGTAGGGAATGGAGAGGTTGGGGCAGTGAGAGAATGCTTCTTGGGGAAAATGGGATCAAAACTGAAGTCTACAGGGTAGTTATAATGTAAACAACTGCAAAGGGGACAGGAAAATGCTCCAGAAGGGAGGGTAGAGTGGGCGAAAGCTTGTTGGGATTGTGATGGTCTGTGCCAGGCTGTGAGAAGATGAAGAAAGGACGGGACTGGAGGGGTAGTCTGCAGCCAAATGTGTCTCTGAACCAACCTTCCTCCATTGCCTTTTTCCTGGAACTTGTCCATTAAGCTGAAAGAAGATGTCAGCCTTGTAACTTACTTCTTTCATGAGCAGGTCTGGGTCTCTTGCATGACTTAGACCAAGCGAGTAAGTAAAGCAGAAATGCCCACATTCATACCAGGCTGGCACTGGAGTTACCTCATATGAGAAAGCTGCCTGCTGCCTGCTACCTGTGGCTTAGCCAGCCTTGCTTGAGGTCTCCACAGAGGCTACCATTGGCATTGTGAGAGGCAAAGAAAATAGGCTGAGTCAGAGGCAGGTTTGCAAGTAAGCAGGAAACCCCTTAGAACCCTTGCCAAGAGGAACTGCAATACTTAGCGTTCAATTAGACAGCATAAAAGAAGAGGGCACTCGGAGTAAGTTATAGGGCAATTGAAAGCTGCTCCATTATGTTTGAAAATGGGACATAGAGTGTTCCCCATTTCAGATTACAAGGTCAGGGTGTCAAATGGGATCATCAGTGCAGATATTGAAGACTCTGTGAAAGGGTGGTGATAATCAATAGTTATAATGGAGGCTTACATGCTAGGCAATGTGCCAGGCACTCCATATGTGTCGTCTAATTAAATTCTTACAACACTTCTGTGAGGATATAGAGATTCAGAAAGGTTAATTGACTTGCCTAAAACCATCCAGCTTTTAAGTTGTTGAGTCATATTTGAAAGCCAATTCCATCAGGCTCCAAGAGTTTTGCATTGTAATTGCTTCTGCAAAAATATTCCAAATATTCTCCTCCTGAGAATAAAGTATGATCTACTCCAGTGAAAACCAAATATCCCAACAATTAGCACTATGAGAACACTCTAGACCTAGAGTCATGCGAATCGTGGGGTGTTAGAAAGGTTATTAGACCAGTTATTAGAAGACGTGAACTATGGTTTCTAGACCTTTTGATGAGTACCTGAATGACTTCTCTTAAACTTAGAGGGAGTATATGTAAAGGAGTTATCATAGTGACTAGCTTGCAGTGAATATGTAATAGATGTACCTTCTTGTTATTATTTGAAATGCTAAATATTGCTTAAAGACTTCCAGAAATGACTTTATGGTTGGAAGCCACAATACTAGACAATCTCTAAAGTCCTTTCTAGTTTTAAAAGTTTGATTCTTTCTGTTTTCTCCATCCCTATCTTCAAGGTTTTCCTAGAAACTTTTGAACCTGCATTAAAGTATAAAGCTCAATCCTAATCCTCCTATTTAGAGGCACCATAGTTGACATCACATATATTTTCTTCTGATCTATTTTCTTTTGTGTTTTTACATAATAAATATTATTGTGCATAACAAACTTCTATCATGTTTTCTTCATTTAACTTTTTATTGTATTTTTTCCACATCCTTAAATTTTTTCCTCAATATTACTTTCAATGACTGAAGAATAATCTGTCATTTGGATATTTCTAAGATATTGGTCAGTTAGCTTATAACATTTAGCTAAAAGAAATAATGCTTCAATTAATATGTTTGTATAATAAATCATAGCATTTAAAATTATTTCCTAAAGGCAGAGACTTTGAATTGAAGAAGGAATTGCCATGCTTTTATACAAGTTATCTGAGTTATTGACTTATGAATCATTTTGCCAATTGAAGCTATTTCTTCAAGCATTATTTTACAGACAGATGTGTGGATGGTACATTTGTTTAACATATGTGTACCTGAGAGTTCCTGTTGCTTTCACATATGAATTATTGTATTCTGTTGTTATCCCCTCAAAACCATTTCTCTCTTTTTCTCTATAACTTAGTATCATAGAGGAAAAGTGTATTGTCAAACAGATATATATTTCTTTACAGGTCATTTGTGGATCATCTAAAAGGATGCTTATAGAATTTTATTTTTACTTATAATTAAAATATTCCATTTTAGATTTACATTTAGATTTGGGTCATTTTCTTTGATTCTATCTGAGAATGTAGTAAGATTTCTCACCCTAATATCTTCCTATTAAAATTCTCCTTAAAAAAACTGTGCAGAATGTTCTTCAATTATGTTCTCCAGTATTGATTCAATATTAATGATTCTGGATTTTTCCTTAGAAATTCATGTAATTATTAGGTGGAATGTTTAGTCTCTGTTTTCTCTCTATATATATCATCACTCACATTTTAATATTTATCCCATTCCTCTAATTATTAAACACACTTTAAAGTTTGTCGTTTGTATCACTGAACTGAATTTTTCTGCCACTTCTGATCTTTAATGCCTCCAATATAGATTTAATTCTGTACTTTTGGTTTACAGAAAATCTACATTTTATTTTTTCTTCCATCTTATTATGTTATCTCTTCAGTTTGGGTTTTCCTAGAAACTTTTGAAACTTCATTAAAGTATTTTAACTGCATTTTAAACTTGTGGAAATCTGTTTCCGTTCCAGAGAGGTCATACCTCATAGCATCTTCTTAAATATACAAACAATTTTCTAAACTCTTTTTCTGATCCCTGTAGTAAATTATCTTCAAAGATTTGCTATTCCTCTGCATCTTCACAATAAAATAGCCTTTCACCAACCCTGTAGAATATTCTAATGGATCCCATAATGTTTTTGCTCTCGTGTGCTTGAATAAATGTGCTTTATGCAGAGTTAAAGTTTGCTATGCGTTATTAATCATTGAGGCCTTTGAATTCTGGTAAGCACTTTTCTCGTATTTTATAGCCAAAGAACAAAATGGTACACGCAGTTCCTAGCCCAATTTCTTGTTTCCAGTGGGCACTCAACCTATGTGGAAAAAAATGCTGAGTGCCAGGTGCATGTAGCCCCCACCTCATCCCCACAGACATACTGTACATAGTCCCCTACCCTATATGTCTTGTTTTGTTGTTTTCTCGGGGGTTATGTATATGGGTAGTGTAAAATTTACTGAAAAAAGTGTGTATTGAGAGTGCACTAAAGAAGTAAGAAGCAATATTTTGTCTGCCAAAGTAAGAAGCAATATTTTGTCTGCCAAAAAGAATGACATCCATGTAGTTGAGAACCATTGCTCCATTTTCTTGGATGTGTTTCTCAACCAGATTGATGGTGATGAACACAGGTTCTACCTATTTATTTTAGGACCAGAGTTTTTCATAGGCGAATTAGTGAAAATACAAGAAAAGTTGTGTCTAAGGCTGCAGCAAGATATAATCTTAAGCCAGAAGCAATATTCTAGGAACCAAATGTCTGCCTCACGTTCTTGGGTCACAGGAGCTAAATTAATTTACTCTAGGCTGTGTTTAAGATTAGAAGCTAGTTTTGCTGGTATAACTTCCTTTTTCTTCTTGTCTTCATCAACATCTTTCACCATCGTGTCTTCTTCATTTTTCTAAGTAGCTCTCTCTTTCATTTAAAATTTTCACTTCTTTCCTTTGAAGTCAAACATTCCTTTTAGTAGAATGAATTCTATGCAATAATAAAGAGATCTTTCTGTAGCAATGAGATGTGAAAATAATCATTTTCTTCTACATGTCTCTAATTTACACAACATAGATACCATCAGTTTCTAATGCACTAGATAGTTATGCTTAATTATTTTTTACATCATTTCCTACTAATGTGTTTAGGGGAAGTGATTACTGGAGATGTGATTGAAGTACTAGAAATCCATTTGGGAGACAGATGGATCATCTCAATCCAAGAGCTCAATCCATCAGTAGGAAAATGGAGTCATGCCCCAGGTGAGATAGTAGATGTGTGAAATGCCATGTTTGTGTGTGTGCAACACACGTGCAGGCATGTGGTTTTATAGGCCATTGGTTATGACTCTGTGTGGATATAGGACCTGTGTAAAGAGTTTAAGATTCATTAAAATAGTATACACTCTGAAGTGACAAACTTTATAGTTCTCTGAATGTACAATGTTCCCTTTAGTGACTTTTTACATTTTGAGATGTAATGATCATTCAGAGTTTATTATCATCTAAATGAATATGGGGAGTTGGTAGAACTTTGCAATTGTCTTTCACCACTGCTAATATCTGCCATTGGGGGCAGAAATAGAAGTTGTAGGAAGAGGAATAAATGCCTAAACTCACTTCTCTCTCTCCTTCCTAACTCACTCCTGTTTTCTCCCATCTCTCTTCCCTACAGTGTGGCAAAACTGTTTTCAAGGATTCTTGCTTCCTTCTCCACTTTAATCTTTCTGCTTTTCTTCTGTTAAATACTCAGAGCAGGTTTCCCTTCTTACCCATTGGGAAATCTTCCTCCCTTCACTTAAATTCCATTTCTTTTTTTTAAAAAAAACCTGTGCTGTCATTGGACCAAATTCTAACCTTAGATATCCTCTCCCTTTCTGCCCAAACCAAATAATCCAGAAGATAGGAGTAAAAGTGAGCACAAACATCTTTATAAGTATGAATTGTAAAGTTATGAAAAATGACATCTCAGAACCTCCAAAAAGTTTTAGAATGATATATATGGCATGCTGCCAGATTATTGACATTCATGAAAAACCTCTTCATCTACCCAAATGTAAATAGTAATAATAGTTTATTGAGAGTCTATTATGTGCCAAGCGTAAGCTTAGATTTGGAATTCAATGATGAATTAGATATAATCCCTTTCCTGTAGGAGCTCTCTGCACAGAGGTACTGATAGGCACTCAAAATAAGAAATAGCAACATAATGTAGTCCTAAGATCACTCATGGGAGTACCAATAGAGGAGTCATGTGATGGTTAATTTTAGGTGTCAACTTGACTGAATTAAGGGGTACTCAGATAGCTAGTAAAGCATTATTTCTGTGTATGTTTGTGTGGGGGGTTCTGAAAGAGATTGACATTTGAATCAGTAGACTGAGTTAGAAAGATCTGCCCTCACCAAGTGTGAGCAGGCACCATCCAATCCATTAAGGGACCAGATAGAACAAAAAGGCAGAGGAAAACTGAATTTGTTTTCTCTTCTTGAGCTGGGACACTCATCTTCTGCCCTTGGATATCAGAACTCAAGATTGTCTCCTCTTTGAACTCTGGAACTTGCACAAATCCCTCCCCCAACCAAAGCTTTTGGCCTTGAACTGAGAGTTATACATTCAGCTCTCCTAGTTCTTCAGCCTTCAGACTTGGACTGAGCGAGGGTACTGGCTTCCCTGATTTTCCAGCTTGCAGACTGCATATTGTGGCACTGCGTAGCCTCCAAAATTATGTGAGCCAATTCCCATAATAAATACCCATAGGTAGATAGATATAGATATAGATATAGATATAGATATAGATATAGATAGATAGATATAGAGGGAGGGAGGGAGGGAGATAGATAGATAGATAGATAGATAGATAGATAGATAGATAGATAGATTGATAGAGATAAATTTTTGAGACATGGTCTGGCTCTGTTGCCCAGGCTGGAGTGCAGTGGTGCAATCTTGGCTTACTGTAACCTCCACAGGATCAGGTTCAAGTGATCCTCCCACCTCAGCCTCCCAAGTAGCTGGGACTATGGGCACATGCCACCATGCCTGGCTAATTTTTGTATGTTTTTGTAAATGTGGGATTTTGCCATGTTGCCCAAGCTGGTCTCAAGTTCCTGAGCTCAGTGATCCAATCCACCTCAGCCTCCTAAAGTGCTGGAATTACAGGGTGAGCCATGGCATCTGGCCCCTTCTCACATATTGATATCTATTATCTTTATCTGTGTGTGTGTGTGTCTCCTATTGGTTCTGTTTCTTTGGAGAACCTTGACTAATACAAGTGATTATATCTGGAGATTTGGGAAAAACATATCCTGGAAACGTGACCTGCTAGTTGGATTTTAAAGAGTGAGAGGGATTGGTAGGTTGGGTAAAATAATGAATAAACTCTTATGCAGAAGAAAGAGTAGGTACAAAACTTTGGCGATATTAAAGAGCAGAGCACATTTGGGTGAAGGTATCTTAGTCCATTTTGTGTTGCTATAGCAGAATATTTGAGACTGGGTATTTTATAAATGACAGAAATGTATTTCTTACAATTCTAGAGACTAGGAAGTCCAAGATCATGCCATTGGCAGGTTCAGTCTCTGGTTTCAAGATGGCATTAGGTTGCTGCAAAAGTGATTGCAAGTTTTGCCATTGGAAGTAATGACAAAAACCGCTATTACTTTTGCACCAAACTCATACCTTGTTGCCGTGTCTGCTGAAGGGGAGGAACATTGCGTTCTCACATAGCAGAAGATCAAAAGAGAGTGAATATACTTCTTTAATAGCTTCTATAGTGGCATTAATTATTCACGAGGGCTCCACCCTCATACCTAAACACCACCAGTTAGGTCCCACCTCCCAACACTGTTGCATTGGGGATTAAGTTTCCAACATGTGAATTTGTGGAGACACATTCAGACCATAGCAGAAGGCAGGAAGTTCACTGTGACTGGAACACAGTATTACAAGGAGATGCAGGAAGCAAAAAGGCATAACACGAAGCTGGGAAAGTGGGTAGAAGCTTCATTTTGAAGGTAGCATAAGGTATGCGAAGGCTTTTATCTTCTAGATGGTGGTGAACCACTGGTGAGTTTGAGAAGGGATGTGAAAGGACCCAACTTTTATCTTAGAAAGCTCGTACAGAATGTAGTATGCAGAGTAAGGGTGAGTTGGGTATGGAGATGTGACCCTGGGGGAAGGAACTCTGATCAGAACACTATGGCCGTGGTCCATCCAAGAAAGAAGCTCAGATCACAGCAAGGGATAGATGACTTCAGAGAACACAAACATTCTCCTTTCAGCTAAAACTATACTATATCAACATCATCCAAGGAACAAAATGTAAAAATGTTGAGAAGTTGTTTCTAATCTTTTCTGATATGCGCAACTCTACTGAACTCTAAAAGGAAATTTTGCATTCGGCTCTATTTCTCCGTTTGCATTTTATTGTCGTCTGCAGTAGTGAGAACTACACCAGAAAATATCTGCAGTGGTTTCCATCTAAAACAGCTTAACATCTTACTTTATTATGGCTCCCTTTTCATTTTGAAACAAGTTGGTCTATGTGGATAAATCCGCCAAATGGAGAACCCCAGTGAGTCCCCCCGGAAAACAGTTCCCTATGCCAGACACCAGTTTAATATTCCTTCAGTGGAAGGTGTCTCTCTGAGGGAAACCATCTAAAAAATTGTCAGCCTCCTCTTGAGACCATTTCTGTTTTGTTCCTGAAACAAATTATGGGCCAGCAGTGCCCTCACCTGGCATCTTGAAATTATAGAGTGACATTCCTATTTTCAAGCACAGAGGAGGATTTTTATAGAAATAAGCCATTGGTAATATTAGTTCTCTCTCCATGAAGATCCAAACTAATGAGTTACTTGGGGCCACAAGTTGTGGCTGAAATGGGGATCAAGGAGAAGGCTATTTTTCCATGGTCAATGTGAAGGAGGCAATTGAAGTATTCAACAAAACAAACAAACAGACAAACAAACCTGCTTTTGTTGTCTGAAGCTGAGTCCAAATGTCGGCATTGCTTCTCACCTCCGCTGTGACGCTGACAGGTCATATTCCTTTTGCTCACCTTATGGAACCCTTGTAAGCATTGATGCAAGAATGTATCTGAAAGCATCTGTACATGGCAAATGTTCAATTTACATCATATAAAAACCTGAAATTTCCCGAAAGGACTGTAGTTGATACAAATTTTCTAGAAAAAAAAAAAAAGAATCTGCTAGCAAATACCAAGAACTATAAACTTGTATGGACCTTTCAAGCCAATAACTATACTTTTAGAACTTATTGTAGGAAAATTAACTGAAATGTATAAAATGTATGCACAAATGATGTTCATTATGGTGATATGTATAATAAAATTTGGAAGTAATCCCAATGTGAATAGCTAAGAAACTAGAGAAATGTTTACATTGACTTGCTATATCTATGCCACATATTGATGCTGCCATTTAAAAACAAAGTTTCAAGAAAATTTTAATTATATAAAAATATGATGTTAGAAGAACGGGCTGTATATTATATCAACTATAAGAGATGTAAATAAAACAAATAGAAAAAATCTTTGAAATAAAAAATTAGATGATATCAAGTAATGGTAAGGATACGGGGAAAATGGGTACTTTCACATATTTCTAATAGAAGTGAAAATTTGAAATACTCTGGACAGCCTTTTCAATAAATTTGTTCAAGTAAAAAATATATAAATGTATATGATAGAAAACGTTCCATCTGAGCACAAAAATGTGCATATTCACCAACATCTTGTTATAATAGTGAAAAATCGGAAACAGCTTGCTTGTCCACCCATATTGAAATGATTAAATGAATTACGATATGTGTGTTTGAACAGACCACGTGATTCTGTGGGAGCAATCAACATACAAATCACGATGCCTTAAAAAACAATAAAAATTTTCTCACACTGTAGTGTGAGTAAAAGTAACTCATCACACTTCAGCTGGGGCTCAGCTGCGTTATCCTTAAGATCCAGACAGAACTGCACTGTCCCACATGGTAGCTACTAGCCACATGGAGCTATTGAGCCCTTGAAATGTATCTAGTCCGAATTGATAAACACTGTAAGTGTAAGATATGTACTGTATTTCAAAGGCTGAGTATAAAAGTGTAAAATATCTCCTTAATAGTTTTTCATGTTGATTGCATGTTGAAATAATAGTTTGGGTATATTGGATAAATAAAATTCATTATTAAAATTAATTTTGCCTGTGTTTAACATTTTTTAAATGCAACTTACAGAACATTTAAAATTAAATAACAGCTTAGATTTTTTTTTTACTAGGCAGTGCTGGTCAAGAACACCACTAGTCACAACAGCAAGTGAAAAGAGAAAGATGAAGCATGTGTCACCTCTTAAAGCATTTGCCTGGGAGTGACATATGGGACATGAGTTTATGTCTCCTTGACCAAAGGCAATCATACTGGCAACCTGAATTTAGTAGAGTGGGACGCTCCCATCCTACTGTGTTCCCAGAGAGAGAGAGACAGAGAGAGAGAGAGAGAGAGAGAGAGAGAGAGAGAGAGAACTAGGACATTGGATAGGACATTGGAGAGCAGCCCTCCTATCAACCATGCTGTGGACACAAGGGATTAAAATAATGTTACGTCTCTACATGTTAATGTGAAAAGAGTCCAAGACAAATCATTGAGTAAAAAAGCAAGTTATTTAACAATACATATTATATCACACTGTTTACAAAACACACGCCCACACAGGCAGAACAAAATTGCACCTATTATGAGGACATATATGATACAGGTAACAAACTAGAAAAATGTCTGGAAGATGTATGCTAAATTTAAAGAATGGTTACCCCTTTGTAGGGGAGAGGTTGCTTTATCTTTAATGTTTGAATATCAGACAATGAAAGCGAAGTGTGTTTGGGCTGTTTGGGCTGGATATCTTCTGTTTGCCCCTCTGGTTGAACTCTTTACCCTCCCTGACCCTGTCCTATGCCCAGGGGTGTAGGCTGCATAAATGGGCTGCAGCCTTGATTGCTGGTTTCTGATGTATCTGGTCAGAGGAAGCCACTGGTAGGGAAGGGGAAGAGTGAGGATGAGGCATGTATTCTCCTTCCAGTGATGTTGCACCACCTCCTCTCACTGTCAGGAGGTGGTCCCTACACAGTTCTCTCTGTCTTGGGTTCTGACCATTGTCTTCTCCCACTCAGGCTCCAGTTGGCAATGTCATCACCACTAAAACCAAACCCTAGGTGCTGCACTATCTCTTGTGGTTTCCTTACATTCCATCCACTCTCTTATAAATAGGAAGTTTACTAAACTCTCTTCAAGTTGCTCAACTTTAATATATCCTGTACTCTTGCTGGGACTGTGAGTAATGCATTTCAAAATGAAGAAAAAAATCACAGAAGAAAAAAATAACCTTGACTAAATTATGACCAAAATGACAAAATTGTTTGCCTCACCATTTTGGCATCAGGATTATCTGTATTTCCTGTGCTGTTGTACTTCTTTGTGGTTACTAAGTATCTCTATAATAAATATTACCTTTACAGTTCATTTAAAAAGTAAAAGTCTAAAATGAAAAAAAGACAAAAAAAAACACAAGTAAATGAAGTTACTCTAAAATTGAATTTGAGGTCCTAATAAATTCTTTGCTTACGCCAGTGTCCAGAAGAGTTTTTCCTGAGCTTTCTTCTAGGAATTTATAGTTTGAGGTTTTAAGTTTAAGTCTTTAATCCATCTGCATATGGCAGATGGATTAAATAGTCATCTGCATATGGCTAGCCAGTTTTTTCAACATCACTCATTGAATAGGGAGTCCTTTCCAATGCTTATTTTGGTCGACTTTGTCAAAGATCAGTTAGTTGTAGGTGTGTGGCTTTATTTGTGGTTCTCTATTCTGTTCCATTAATCTCAGTGTCTATTTCTGTATCAGCAAAGTGCTGTTTTGGTTACTATAGCCTTGTAGTACAGTTTGAATGAAGTTGGGTAATGTGATGTCTCTGGCTTTTTTTCTTTTTGCTGAGGATTGCTTTGGCTACTCATGGTTCCACATGAATTGTAGAATTCATTTTTTATGATTCTGTGAAAGCTGACCTTGGTAATCTATTAGGAATTGCATTGACTCTGTATATTGTTTTGGGCAATATAGACATCTTAATGATATTGATTCTTCTAATCCATGAGCATGGAATATTTTTTCCATTTGTTTGTTTTATCTCTGACTTCTTTAAGGAGTGTTTTGTAGTTCTCCTTGTAAAGATCTTTCACCTCCTTGGTAGATGTATTCCTAGGTTTTTGTTTGTCTGTTTTTTTTGAGATGGAGTCTTGCTCTGTCACCCAGGCTGGAGTGCAGTGGCAAGATCTCAGCTCACTGCAAGCTCTGCCTCCTGGATTCACGCCATTCTCCTGCCTCAGCCTCCCAAGTAGCTGGGACTACAGGCACCCACCACCACACCTGGGTAATTTTTTGCATTTTTAGTAGAGACGGGGTTTCACCGTGTTGGCCAGGATGGTCTCGATTTCCTGACCTTGTGATCCGCCCTCCTCGGCCTCCCAAAGTGCTGGGATTATAGGCGTGAGCCACCGCTCCCAGTTGCTTTTTTTTTTTTTTTTTTTTTTTTTTTTTTTTTTTTTAATGTGGCTTTTGTAAATGGAATTGAGTTCTTGATTTGGTTCTCAGCTTGAACATTATTGGTGTATAGAAATGCTACTAATTTTGTACATTGATTTTATATCCTGAAACTTTATTGAAGTCATTTATCTGGTCTAGGAGTCTTTTCGAGGAATCTTTAGGGTTTTCTAGGTAAAGTATCATATCATCAGCAAACAGATTATTTGACTTCATTATTTCCTATTTGGATGTCTTCTATTTGTTTATTTTGCCCGATTGCCGTGGTTAGGACTTCCAGTACTACGCTGAATAGAAGTGGTGAGAGTGGACATCCTTGTCTTGTTCCCGTTCTTTGGGAGAATGCTTCCAGTTTGTGCCCATTTGGTACGACATTAGCTGTGTATTTGTCATAGATGGCTCTCATTATTTTGAGGCCTCAAAAGCAAACACAACAAAAATAAAAATTGACAATTGGGACTTAATTAAACTAAAGGACTTCTGCACAGCAAAAGAAACTATCACCAGAGTAAACAATCTACAGAATGGAAGAAAACATTTGTAAATTATGCATCCAACAAAGGACTAATTTACAGAATCTATAAGAAACTTAAACAAATCAACAAGAAAAAATAAATAACCCCATTAAAAAGTGGACAAAACACATAAGCAGACACTTGAAGACATACATATGGCTAAACCACATGAAAAAATGCTCAGCGTCACTAAATTATCAGAGAGATACAAATTAAAACATGGTGAGATACCATCTTACACTAGCCAGAATGGCTATTAATAAAAGTAAAAAAACAACAGCAGACACTGGCAAGGATGCGGAGAAAAGGGCATGCTTATACACTGTTTATAGTTTAGCCCCGGTGGAAAGCAGTATGGAGATTTATCAAATAACTAAAAATAGAATGCCATTTAACTCAGCAATCCCACCACTGGTTATGTGCCCAAAGGAAAAGAAACTGTTCTACCAAAAAGACATCTGCACTCAAGTGTTTATCACAGCACTATTCATAATAGCATAGTCATAGAATCAACATAGGTGACTATCAGTGGTGGAATGGATAAAGAAAATGTGGTACATATACACCATGGAATACTACGCAGCCATAAAAAAGAATGAAGTCATGTCTTTTGCAGAAACATGGATGCAGCTAGAAGCCATTATCCTAAGTGAAATAACTCAGAAACAGAAAATCAAATACTGCATGTTTTAACTTACAAGTGGGAGCTAAACAATGGGCACATATGGACATAAACATGGAAATAATTGACACTGGGAACTATGGGGAGAGACAGGGGAGGAGAGGGGCAAGGGTAGAAAAGCTACGTATTGGGTACTGTGTTCACTATTCAGGTAACGGGTTCAATAGAAGCCCCAACCCTAGTGTCATACAATGCATCCATGGAACAAAGCTACACCTGTACTCCCTGACTCTATCCTCTGCTTGTGACCTTACAACCCATTGCTAACAGCACCACTGCTTTGCTCTCATTGTGGCAGGGCAGCTTCCTGACTTGTGAGCAGACTCTGATACATCATCCCACGAGGACAGGCTGAGGAGTCCCAGTGTGAGAGATCTCAGATCTCAGCGTAAGTAATGACAGAGCACTACTTCCCATGGCACACGGAGCCAGAACACACCTGCCAAGTCCCTCTGTTGAGACAGTTAGATTTTTCAAGAACCAGAACCACAAAAATTACCTTTACTGGCCTATGTGAAGCTAGGGTTCTTCCCACCCACTAGTAACATTTGTTTAATTTCTTCACTCACTTACATTGCTGAGGCATGCACTGCCAATGTCTACCAGAGCACACATGGTGATTTCCACATGCAATAAGACAAAGAAGCAAGGCAAACCAGGGATAGGCATTGTTCCTTTCTTTAATTCTGTGTGTTCCATTCCTTAATTATAGCCTCCATAGTACATGAGGTTGGCAGGGGCCAGGAGAAGAGAACTAGCACACCAAGGAGGGCAAAATGACTGAATTAATTAATCCATCCCCAAATAAATGTTATCTTATAGTAGTGGTTCTCTACCAGGCACAATTTTTCCTCTCTAACATATGGCAATGTCTGGAGACATTTTTTGTTGTCTCGACTGGGAGAGGGGCTTCAGCTGGCATCTAGTGGGTAGAGGTCAGAGATGTTGTTAACCATCTTTTGTTTAATTTTTTTTTTTTGAGACGGAGTCTCACTCTGTTGCCCAGTCTGAAGTGCAGTGGTATGATCTCCACTCACTGCAACCTCCGCCTCCCAGGTTCAAGTGATCCTCCTGCCTCAGCCCCCCTAGTAGCTGGGATTACAGGCAAGCGCCACCATGCCTGGCTAATTTTTGTATTTTTTTTTTATAGACGGGGTTTTGCCATGTTGGCCAGGCTGGTCTCGAACTCCTGACCTCAGGTGATCCACCCACCTCGACCTCCCAAAGTGCTGGGATTATAAGTGTGAGCCACCGCACCCAGCCTGTTGCTAACCATCTTGCAATGCACAGGACAGCCCCCACAAGAAAATTCCTAGCCCAAATGTCAGTAGTACCCAGGTTGAGAAACCCTGCCTTAGGGCAATGGATAGACACTATTGGTTAGTCTCCTAGGAGCACTCGAGGTTTCAGAAGAAATTGGAGCTGTCCAGGACAAGGCCCAGCCTCATGCACTCACCTGATTTTCTGGGACGGGTATTGGTACAGCTTAGGGTTAGATATTTTGATAAAAGCTAGTCTTCCTCCTTAGCTCAAGAAAGCCAATTTTGTGTGCATTATTATTTGAATGGAACTCTTATTAGCAGAAGATCTGATTGGCCCAGATAATGTTTGATGTGATTAGAACTTTTCTGTTATCTTAATTGTAACTGCTTCCAAACCAAACACAGACTTCAGGTCCAGGGGACGTTTGAATCTCACCAAAACTCATCTTCGAATGACAGCTTTTAGTCCACCCAAATGAGGATGTGGCCTGGACTGAGGGTGATTTCTGAGGAGGAGTCTCTGGAAGCAGGGTCTGCTGGGATAGTTATATTAGGAACATGGGTGCAAGTCTAGACTCTCCTTCTTACTGGCGGTGTAGCCAAGAGCAATACACTCTCTGATCTACGGTTTTATTTTTTATAAAAAGGAAATAACAGCTTCTGTATTGGGTAGTAGTACAGTACACAGAGTAGTATCTCCATACATGGGAGTATGCTATTATTATTAGTGGTGAGAGTGATATAATCAGTTAATCAGCCACTTGACTCCTATAGGTATGTCCACCTCAGACTATTTCTTAGCTTTTGTAACAAAGCAGGTTTGCCAGGATGTTCTAAGTCAAGTCAATGTAATTGAATTCCAGCTCCTTCTTTGTGTCAAATGCTAAGAGTAAAGTAGTGAACCTGCTGGGCTTGGCTCTGCTACATGGAACTTTCTCTTTCTTGATGTGGCCTTACCTCCGTGCCTCCTCATCACAGTCAGAGGCAGCAGATGCAGAGCTCAATCCCTCTCCTTTTGTCTCCAAATCCAAATCCATTTCCCTCAACCATGCCATGTACTAAGTACCGTACATTTGACTTGGTATTTTCTATACATTCTCTTTTCACCTGTTTGGGCTTTAGAGTGAGGCAGATATGGGTGTGGTATGAATCTCTAGCTCTGCTACCCAATGTTTTATCTTCAAACAATGGTTGAAACCTGTTAAACACAGTGTCTGGCACATGGCAAGCCCTCATAAATATGAGCCATGCTTCTGTTCCTTCATCAAGTGCCCATCGTCCAGATGTGACCCTGTGGCACCATGAAGGCAGGGACCATGCTTGTTTTGTTACCGTAAGAGTCCCCAGTCCCAGCATGGTGCCTGGTGGTCAGTGTTTACTGAATGAGGGCAAAGCCAAGACCCATGAGCTGGGCTGTGACTCCAGGGTCTGAGTTTTTGTGATTCCACACTGTCTCTCTGGGAGTCCCCAAGTAACCCCATGGGGAGACAGATGATCCAACAAACTATAGCAACTAAATATGTCGCTAGCCACTCTTTCAGCCCATGGGCTTCTAAGATACAATCTCAGAGTTTAGGTGGGAGAGGAGTTCACAATATTGCCTTGGCTCTGTTGATGAAGGGGCTTTTATATTATTGATCCTGTGCTGCCATTAACTTCAGCACTGGTTTAAGAGAAGAGGAGCTTCTGAAATGTTAAGATCAGAAAGAAGGGAAAGAGAATGAACCAGCCAGAGAGACAGGAAAGGAGTCCAAGTGGGAGGACACAGAGTAGGATGCTATTTGATAATTTCTGACCTGTCTTTGCCTCTACCATGTTTCTGCTGTATAGCTCTTTGCTTTAGCATCGAAATGCCTCAGGCTCCTCACCTGGAGGATGTAAAACACAATTTCTACTTTATCATTCCAAATAATGTTTACAAGTTTGCAGGGCACTCCATAGATGTGAAGGTGGAAGATCCAAAAGTGCTTGAAAAAGGAATGATGAAGGCATATTAATGTATGTGATAAGCATTTAATGATCACCTACTATGTGTCAGGTGCTATGCCAGGCACACAGAGACTAGTAAGATATTGTCCTTGCCCTCAAAGGACTTCCTGTTGAACAGTTTTCATTTAAAATGCAGACATTGACAGCAGAGATTACTGTGTACAACCTCAACATCCTCTCTGCAAACTGCCACCAGGAAAGATAATGAATATCACACTGAAGTCACAGCTGAAAAGTTCCAGAACCAACCATCCCAGTAGAGAAGTTTGGGATGTGCTGCAAGACAGCTGAACGTTCCTTGCCTTTTCATAAAAAATATTTTAATTCTACAGAAAAAGTAACAATAAAATGGGTGACAACTAGGAGTACCAAGATCTGCTCAGCTTGATTTCTTTGGGCTTTTCTACTTCAGTCACTTAGAGAGTGAGAGTGCCCTGGAAGTACCAGCCTTGTACTTTGCAGAGAGGGCTGAGAGGCAAGCAGGGGTCAGGCAGTGGAAGTGTGGCCTGGTGCAGCAGGGCAGGGCCCTGTCCTACTGGACTCCAAGGGAGAACAGTGCTTTGAGGCTACCAGGCCATGAAAATCAAGTCCATCCACTCTATCTACAGAACTTCACTTTCTGAAGGAAAGGTAGTCCAGTCTAAATTAACAATATTATCTAAAGGAGAGATGAGCCATGGAAAAAAAGAAAATACCAAGGCTATGAAAATCAATCCATCCCACTGTATCTACGCAGAACTTCACTTTCTGAAGGAAAGGTAGTCCAGTCTAAATTAACAATATTATCTAAAGGAGGAGATGAGCCAATTGAAAAGAAAAAATCAGTTTCGTGTAGAAAGATGTAGATTCTGATCTGACCCTAGTAATTAGCAGATGTATACTTGAGCAAATTATGTAACCATTTAGAAATCTCGGGTGCCTGTAAACGGGATTATCAGTAACAACAGATCTCAAAGGATTGTAAAAGGATGACCCAGTACCTGATCAAGGTACATACTCAATCAGAAGTACTTTTTTCTTTTTCCCTTCACTTTTAATTCATAAATAAAAATTGTACACATCATGTGCAAAGTGATGTTTCGAAATATACATACATTGTGGGAAGATTAAATCAAGCTAATTCACATATGCATTACCTCACATATTTATCATTCTTTTGTGGTGAGAACGGTTAAAACCTACTCTCTTAGCAATTTTCAAGAATGCAGTATGTTGTTATTAACTATAGTCAGCATGTGTACAACATATCTCTTGAACTTATTCCTCCTATGTAACGGAAATTTTGTGTCCTCGCATCAACATATCCCCAACTCCAAAGAAGTTATTTCTTAAAAGATATTCAACTTTATTATGTCTAAATTCCTACCTATGAAAATTTAAGTTGATGACTAGATATCAATAGCGTAAAGTTTTATTAAACAAACAGATAAGCATATGTTTAGTGAGAGAATTGTCTACAGCAAAGGAAGGGCTCCCAAATTACTTCATAACAGAGTCCTATCTTGCAAGTTCCAATCCTGCCTGTACAAACACAATCACCTTCACATTATTACTCCATTTGGTAGGCACATATTTCTGAAAATGAAAAACAAACAGAAACTCTGACAGAGCTGTAGTTATCATATTTTGCACATTAGTGACATACAAATTCAGAATTCATGTGGTTAAAAATAGTCAGTGACTACTTTGACATGATCCACAGAAGCATCATTGGATTTACACCTGGTCACCTCTGAGATACCCCAATACTCCCACTCATTGCTGCTTCTCATGGGAATCTGTTCCAGAAAATCATTTTTCTTGGAAAAGCTATATACCAGCAACCTGTCCCCAGATGCAAGAGATCTCTTGAATCACAAGATTAGAGTGGCCAGAGAAGAATAACATAACTTACCAGATCGTTCAAGCCACCTAAATGTGAAATAACAGAGGAGATACTGTACAGTAGCACCCTATCCCTGCTCCCCTTTCCCCATATCCATGCCACTTACAAGGACCCTCAGGCCCCTGCTCTTAAAAGAGCACCAGCCTAGGAGTCAGCAAATATGCTTAGATAGTGTGTCGTTACTAGAGGAAAGTTATAACTTAAGATAATAATAAACCTAAAAATTAAAATCACTTATTTTTTCCACTCAGAAAAAATAAAAAGAATTTTGCTGAATATAATCCAACAATTTATTTAATGTAATTAGAATCTGGAAAGAAATGCTGTTGATAACTTAAAAAAAAATTTTTTTAAATGAAATCTCCCTCTATTACGCAGGCTGGCATGCAGTGGTGTGATCTTGGCTCACCGCAGCCTCTGCCTCCTGGGTTCAGGCGATTCTCCTTCCTTCACCTCCCGAGTAGCTGGGATTACAGGCGTGCACCACCACACTGGCTAATTTTGGTACTTTTAGTAGAGAGGGGGTTTCACCATGTTGGCCAGGCTGGTCTTGAACTCCTGACCTCAGATGACCTGCCCACCTCAGCCTCCTAAAGTGTTGGGATTACAGGAATGAGCCACTGTGCCCAGCCAATAACTTGAAATTTTTGACCTAATAAACTGTTTATAGCTTTTCAAGTCTATACATTTACTTTTTAATTTTATAATACTGTTTTCTAATATATTACAGTTTAGCAAACCATTTTTTGTTAGACAGTAAGGCAATTTCTAGGTTTTCACTATTGTATACAATGCTATCTTGAACACTTTTTTTGTAGCTAAATCTTTTTACTTTTTTACACATTCTTAAGCATTTTGTTAGGATAAGTTACTGGAAGTAGAATTCCTGGGCCAAAGACTATGTAAATGTTGATGAGTTTTAATGCAGATTAGCACTTTGTTCTTCAGAAACTGATTGCATGAGTTTATGCCCAATCTTCTCCATCCTTATTGTTTAAATAAAAGCTTTGTTGTAGTACAACATACATGCAAAAAAGTGAGCAAATCTTAAATGTACATTTTGTCAAAAAGTGAACTCAACTGTGAAACAGGAACACAGATTATTAATGGAGACAGAACATCACCAGCAACTCAGAAGCCCCCTTATGTTCCTCTGTCATTACCCTCTTCTTCTACCAGCATAAAACCACTATTCTGACTTCTAAGATTATAGGTAAGATAGGTAAATTTGGCTGGGCGTGGTGGCTCATGCCTGTAATCCCAGCACTTTGGGAAGCCGAGACAGGTGGATCACTAGGTTACGAGTTTGACACCAGCCTGGCCAAGATGGTGAAACTCCATGTCTACTAAAAATACAAAAATTATCTGGGCGTGGTGGCATGCACCTGTAATTCCACCTACTCAGGAGGCTGAGGCAGAAGAATCACTTGAACCCGGGAGGTAGAGGTTGCAGTGAGTCGAGATCATGCCACTGCACCTCTAGCCTGGGCAACAGAGCAAGACTCTGTCTAAAAAAAAAAACACAAAACAAAAAGGTAAATTTTCCTGTTTTTTCCGCTTTATAGACTTGGAATCATGTAGTATGCATTTTTTGACCTGGCTTCTTTTGCTCAATATTTTTGTTTTTGAGATTCATCCTTGTGTTGCATATAATTGTTCATATGAATTTTCTTAGTTGTATAGACTCCATTGTGTGAAAATGCTAATACGCCATCAATTATCCATTGTATTATTAGTAGACATTGTTGGTGGGTTATTTATGCTTTTTGGCTCTTAAGAATAATGTGGCTGTATGTACATTCTTGCATGTTTTTGGTGAAGATATTTCACATTTTTTCTGTATATACAAAAAAATGTATAGGTACTGTTAAAGAGTTTTTCTAAAGAGTCATTCCAATCTAGACTTCCGCCTTCAGCATGTGAGAGTTCAGTGGTTCCTGTCCTTGCTAAGATTTGATATAATCAGTCATTTTTATTTCAAGCATTCTGGTAGGTATGTAGTAAAACCACATTGTAATTTTAATTTTCGTTTCCCTGATAAGTAATGAGGTTAATAATCTTTAAATATATGTTTTGGCCATTTGCCATATTGCTGTAAATGACAGGATTTTATTCTTTTTATGGTTGAATAGTATTCCATTGTGTGTACACACCACATTTTCTTTATGCATTCATCTGTTGATGGATACTTAGGTTGGTTTCATATCTTGGCTACTGTGAACAGTGCTGTGATATTGTGAATAGTGCTACAATAAATAAGGGAGCACAAATAGATATCTCTTCAATATACCAATTTCTTTTCTTTTGGCTCTGTACCAAGCAGTAGGATTCCTGGATCATATATTAGTTCTATTTTTAGTTTTCTGGGGAACCTCCATACTGTTTTCCATAATGGTTGTATTAATTTACATCCCCACAGTGTGTGAGATCCCCTTTCTCTGAATCTTCACAGACATCTGGTTTTGTGTGTGTGTGTGTGTGTGTCTTTTTTATAATAGCCAATTTAATTGAGGTGAGACAATACCTCATTGTGGTTTTGATTTGCATTTTCTGGATGATTAATAATGTTGAATATTTTTTAATATACCTGTTGGCCATTTGTATGTCTTCCTTTAATAAATGCCTATTTTGATTCTTTGTCCATTTTAAAAATTGGATATTTTGGGTTTTGCTATTGAGTTGAGTTCCTTAAATATTCTGATTATTAATCCCTTGACAAATGGAGAATTTGCAAATATTTTCCCACAGCTGCATAACATTCCATAGTGTTAATATAATACCATTTATTTTTATTGATTTTTGTAAGTTTATTATGTGCTTAGGTGTTGCTTTCTTTGTACTTACTTTGGGTTTGTAGAGCTTCTGGTGTATGTGGCTTAATTTCTTTCATGAATTTTGGAAAATTCTCAGACATTGACTCTTCAAATACTACTTTCGATCCATCCTTTTCATCTCAACTTCTCAGACTCAAAAAGTATGTATATATTCTATGCTCTTTTCTGTATTTTGCATTATTTTATTTCTCTGTGCTTCAGTCTAGATATGTTTTGATCTATATTCCAGTTTATTAACTCTCTCTTTAACTACATCACATTTTGAGGGGTATTTTTCACTTCTAAAATTTCTGTTGAATTCTTTCTCATGTTTTAAAGTTATTCACTCTAAGTCTTCATTTGGTCTCTTAACTCTTTGAATACATTAATAATGACTGTTAACATCCCTATCTCATAACTCCAATATCTGGATCTCCCATGGAACTATTTCTATTGTTTGGTTGACTTTTGGGGTCATATCTCATATTCTGTTTTGTCTGGTTAATCTTGATTGAGTATGAAGCTTGTGTTCAAAAACTTTAGCGATCACGTGAGGATCTGTATAATGTTCTTCTTCAGAGAGGATTTACTATTACTTATGACAGGCCGATAGCCTAGATGCACATTAACCTAGTGTAATTATGGATTGAGCTTCATTCTTGGCAAAGACTAGACTAATCTAGTGTAAGACCTTGAGGGTAGGGATCTCAGTTGAAACTCTGGGGGGGGGGGGCGGAGCAAGATGGCCGAATAGGAACAGCTCCAGTCTCCAACTCCCAGCGCGAGCGACACAGAAGACCGGTGATTTCTGCATTTTCAACTGAGGTACTGGGGTCATCTCACTAGGGAGTGCCGGACAATCGGTGCTGGTCAGCTGCTGCAGCCTGACCAGCGAGAGCTGAAGCAGGGCGAGGCATCGCCTCACCTGGAAGCGCAAGGAGGAAGGGGATCCGTTTTCCTAGCCTGGGGACCTTAGACACACAACACCTGGAAAATCGGGTAACTCCCACCCCAATACT